>NC_079512.1:7297670-7447125 GCF_000801105.2 Raphanus sativus | reverse complement strand
TTACCTTGCTGATTGACAAAATCTGATTAGGAATTTCATTTATACCAAAAAAATTTAGTTATTTTTATTATATTTCTTCGATATATTTCTTTCTCTTAAACACTAATCTAAAACTTATCAAATTATAAATTATTGTTTATTATGTCAAGTACGATACATGCTGTCTTATAATTACTCTTTCTCAATTTTCAATCAACAATTAACTAATGCTATAAAATCTGGATACTTACCGGTAAAGATAAATTTACAAGTGAAATGATTAAATTAGATAATACGAACAACAATGATTCATCACTCAAACGTGCAATGATTGAGACCGACGTGCTCCACACTCGTTGACTTCTTCCTCAGCATTTTTTCTCCACTTTTCTCATCCAATCCCATCCACCCTTGTATAAGCATCTCTCGCCAAACGCAAGAAAATGCGAAAAACAAAATCAATCATGGTTCCCAAAGGTGCAAAGAACACGCTTCTAGAGCGACCTTGGTTCATCGTGCTGGCTCTAGCTGGTCTTATAGGTGGCGCAGTGCTCATCACAAGTTTCATCCGAGCTACGGACAACACTTTATCACTATGTTCCACGGCTGAAACAACTGCAAAATCCATAGCCGAATACACAGCCACACCAATCCAGCTCCAATCCATCGTCCATTACGCAACCTCACGCACCGTCCCTCAACAAACCTTTGCGGAGATCTCTATCTCCTTAGAAGTCCTTAAGGACCGTTTACCTTGCAATTTTCTTGTCTTTGGCCTCGGTCGTGACTCCCTCATGTGGGCCTCCCTCAATCCAGGTGGCACCACTGTGTTCATGGAGGAGGATCCTGAGTGGATCGAGGCCGTTCTCAAGGACGCACCGTCCCTAAGAGCCCACCATGTTCAGTATCGGACCCAACTTTCTCAAGCGGACCGTCTTCTCAAAACCTACCGGTCTGAACCCAAATGTTTACCAGCCAACGCTTTCCCGATCCGGGACAACGAAAAGTGTCCATTGGCGTTGACTTCACTTCCTGATGAGTTCTATGATACCGAGTGGGATCTGATCATGGTGGACGCACCAAAAGGATACTTCGCAACTGCGCCAGGGAGGATGGCAGCCATATTCTCCTCAGCTGTCATGGCTCGTAACCGGAAGGGTGCAGGCACGACTCACGTTTTCCTTCATGACGTTGACCGCAAAGTGGAGAAAGCTTACGCCAACGAGTTCCTATGCGAGAAGTACAGAGTCAAATCTGCTGGTAGGCTCTGGCACTTCGAAATACCCAACGCTGCTAACATGAGCGACCAGCCGGGGGATCGGTTCTGCTAGATTGCTCCGATATGCAGTCAGTTCATGGTTACTTTTTTTTTTACATTAAACACCGCATACAACTATCCAAAGGCTTCTCATTAAAATAAAATCATGTATCCAAAGGCTTCTCAGCGCATACAACTATTGCTATTACTCTTTGTTTTTGTATGGTGTGCTGTAGAAAATTATTGAATGAAAGATCTAGGTCTTTTTGACTTGAAGTGCAAGGCTAGCTAGGCCTGGACATCAATGTTCGGTCTGGTTTCAACTTTGCAAGTTATAAAATTTACAAATTCCTAAATGAGCCTCTAAATTGCACATGTGTGAATCGTTTGTTGTTGTAATACTTAAAGCATCGTCAACCTTATATTTGAGGTTTGAAGATGTTCTGCTCCAATGGTAAAATCTTAAAATAAATTTTAAAAAACTTAGATTTTTATATTATAGTCTTTACTTTAGAAAAGAATATCAAATAAAAGCATAAAACTTTTATAAAAATTAAAAAATACAATGAAAATGTTATAAATAATATTTTTATTAATAAATGGTTACATTTTAATAGCAATTAACATATAATTAAAAAAAACTAAATCTTTTTTTCTAAAAATACATAATTATTTATTATTTTTATTTACTTAACAAAATATAAATTTTAGTAGCAAATTTTTGCTTTGTTTTCTATTTAAAATTTTATATATTTATTTAGATTTATATGTAGAATTTAAATTTATAAGAACATATATAAAATAAATTATATGGACTAAAAAGATAAACAAGAAAGTTACCGAAACTATTTAAAATACATACAAATACAAAGACAAAAAAAGTTATGAAACCTCAAATATAATGTTTTGTACATTGAAATCTTATGTTTGAGGTTTCACCATACAAAACCATATATTTTGAAGTTGCTCTTGGAATACATAAAACTTTAGATTTGAAGTTTTAAAGTTACTCTTGAAAATGTTCTTAGAGTAACTTTAATGGTGAGATGCTCACTAAATATCTCACTAATATAATATTATTAAGTTAAGTTAAGAAACTATATTAAATTTGCTAGGTCTAGTGATAAGCTATCCATTAAGTTTCTTATCACTATAATGTTAATATTGTTTTATTTGTTTTTATTTTAATATAATTTAGTTTAGGAAAAATATTTTAAACTTATCTTAAACTAAAATATAATAAAAGAGTTATAATATTTTAAATAACACAAACTAATGTAAATTACATATCAACATTTAAAATTCTAAAATCTACACAAAATTCAATCAAATATAAAATTAACCTAAAATCTAGAGAAATTACAACAATCTCCTTATGACCAAACAAAAAACATATATTAAGTTTTGTCGTTCTAACTCTTCGCGTGAGAAGAATTACAAAGAAATCTTTTTTGACAAGACTTCTTTTTAAATCTTATCGTTCAGTAGATTTTCCAATAATTTAAAAATGTTATTAAAAATATTTTAATGAGAAAAAATTGAACTCATGTAATAATAAACATTTTTAAATGACATAAATTTAGCTTTAATAAAATTAAATTATTTCCAACATAGATGAGAGAATGTGGATTGAGTCATGCTAGTCCTTGGTTTAAATTTTGGTAACGTATGATATAATATTAGTAGTAGTTTTAGGGTTATATTTTGAAATCTTATCTTTTTGACATATATGTGTTTAGTAACTATCTAATAACTTGATTCAAACACTTTTCAGATATCTTTTAAATTGAAAGAAGTGTTTTCTTAGTTATTTGATTATAGGGTCTCGAAGACTCACATAAGACTTCCCAAGAAGTCTTCTGACATATTCTGCATAAATTTTAGTATGATTTAGAGTTTTAACCTAAATTTTAGAAGAATTTAGGTTTCCCACCTAAATCTAAGTCTTCCATAAGTCTTCCACGAGAAGTTTTCTCATGTATCAGATCTCAAAAGTAATTAATAATTTTTAAAAAATATTTTGAAAGGAAAATAATCGATATCTTGTATTAACAAACATTTTTAAATGATGAAAATTTAATTTTACTGAAATTGAATTATTTTAACATAGATAAGTGAATATAGGTTGAGTCATAATAGTCTTTGGTTTTGAGTTTGGTAACATATGATATAGTATTGTTGGTATTTCTAAGGTTTAATTTTGAAATCTTATCATTTTTTAATTTGACTTATATGTGTTTAGTGACTATCTAATAACTTGATTTAAACACTTTCTAAGTATCTTTTAAGTTTAAGGATGTGCTTTTCGATTAGTTATTTGATTATAGAGTCTCGAAGACCCACAAAAGACTTCCCAAAAAAATCTTCTCACATACACCGCCTAAATTATAGTAGAATTTAGGGTTCCTACCTAATTTTGGAAAAATTCAGGTTTCCTGCCTAAATTTTAGAAGAATTCAGGTTATCTGCCTAAATCTAAGTTTTCTCATGTATTAGATCTTAAATTTAATTAATAAATTTTATAACAAAAATATTTTGAAAGGGAAAAATTGAAATCATGTATTAGAAAATATTTATAAAGGATGAAAATTTAGTTTTACTAAAACTAAATTATCTTAAAGTTTAGTTTTACTAAAATTATTTTTTTTGGTATTTCTAAGGTTTAATTTTGAAATCTTATCATTTTTTAATTTGACTTATATGTATTTAGTGACTATCTAATAACTTGATTAAAACACTTTCTAAGTATCTTTTAAGTTTAAGGATGTGTTTTTGATTAGTTATTTGATTATATGGTTCCCACAAAAGACTTCCCAAAAAGTCTTCCGACATACCCCGCCTAAATTATAGTAGAATTTAGGGTTTCAGCCTAAATTTTAGAAGAATTTAGGTTTACCGCCTAAATCTATGTCTTTCGTGTATTAGATCTTAAATTTAATTAATAAATTTTTAAAAAAATATATTTTGAAAAGGGAAAATTGAAATCATGTATTAGTAAACATTTATAAATGATGAAAATTATTTTTACTAAAATTAAAGTGTTTTTAACATAAATGGTTTAATGTAGATTGAGTCATGATAGCCTGTGGTTTATGATTTTGTAGATATGTTATAGTTTTTTTTTGTCAGCAGCATTACAGACTCATATTGACTCTGTGAACCAAACTGGAGGGTCCACATCAATGTGAACGACGTAAGACGATTGCTTTCTTGCACTACGTGCTAGACTATCCGCCTTTTTATTATTCGTCCTGGGTACATGGATAACCTCTGAAGCAGAGAAGCTACTCCGCAGACTCCTGATGTCTTCTAAATAATTTGCAAAGGCTGGCCATTCATCTCGTTCCGAAACCATCTTCACCAACTGCGAATAATCCGTTACAAAAATAACATTATACTGTCTTAAATTCCTCATATATTCTATTGACCAAATAAGTGCCTCAATCTCCGCGTGTAGTGTTTAGATTTTGGTATTGTTATAGTATTGTTGGTATTTTTAGGATTAGGTTTTGAAATCTTATTTTTTTTTAAATTTGACCTATATATGTTAAGAAGACCTATAGTTTACATTTTGGTATCATCCATATTTTTAGAATGTGGCATGTATATCCGCACAAATGTATACATTTTTAGAACTTTGCAACCGCACAGATATTTATTTTAACTTTTTATAACTAAATAATTATTTTTATAATTTTTATAATATATATTTATAATTTACATATGTTATATCATTTTTTAAATAAAACATAAAATTTTATTTATTACAATAAATAATTATATTTTGTTTTTCTACCATCAATTATATCATTTATATCTCTTATCATATTTATTTTATCATATTTATAAATAATTATATATTTATATATTAAAATATACTACCAATAATATATGTACAGATTAATTTGTATTTTATTTATATGTTGTAAAATTGATTATTTTGGGTGTTTTTATTTTATTTATTAAATAATGAGAAATATAACTACAGATATTTATAAAAATATTATGCTGTAAATTTTACAAATGAATAAAATAATTCTCAATATTATAGAAATTATGAAAATGATCAGAAATTATGGATACTCTCTGATTTTAGTCATATATTTTTGTATCTGTTTATTAGATTAGTTCAAAAAAGTTTATAAACGAAGACTGAAATTGAAAATATATATTTATATTTCCGTTTATGAAAGAATGTAAAAAGAAGATATTAAAATGTAAGCTTAATTAATTTATATAGTATCATTTATTGGTAAGCTAGATTATAGGAAGTAGTTTGGACTAAAAGTGAATGAATTCGATTTTTAAACAATTAATCATTTGTAAACAATTCGAAAAAGAAGTGGTAGAGCCAAGTATTACAAAGTTTCAAGCCTTTGCTTGGAAGATAAAGGCGCCGAAGAAAATTTGTCATCTTATATGGCAATTGTTAACTGGTCAAGTGGCAGTAACAAGAAATCTAGTGAGGCGTAATATGAGATGCGATAATTACTGTCCAAGATGTGGTGAGCCAGAGTAATCAGTAACACATGCTATTTTCGAATGTCCACCTGCTCTACAGGTTTGGCTTCACTCATCAACTCCGACGAGCCCTGCTGTTTTTCCAGCATCAAATATATACACGAATATGAACTACCTCTTCTGGGAAAAGAACGGCATACTTGAACCAGATCAAGACAGAGATCCTTATCCCTGGCTGATTTGGTATATCTGGAAGGCTCGAAATGATAAACTCGTTAGGGGCATAAATCGAGATCCTCTAGAACTAGTTCGATATGCTGAGAGTGAGTGTCAAGCCTGGTTTAATGCCAATGAAATGGTACCATCAGCGGTACAAGAGAATAATGTAGAGGAACCTCAAGTCATAAGCTTGGCAATATTTGTTTGCTGGATGGATCTTGGACATCTCAGGCTCAATTTAGTGGGTGTGGATGGGTCTGGTTGGACAGTGGGGGAAACACGCAATGCGATGGGCGATGGAGAATATGCTTCAACATTCAACTTGTCAGAACTTTGGAACAGACTGCAAGGAATTGATTGCTATGATCAAGGAACCTCATG
The DNA here is from genome assembly GCF_000801105.2 of Raphanus sativus. Lineage (NCBI taxonomy): Eukaryota > Viridiplantae > Streptophyta > Magnoliopsida > Brassicales > Brassicaceae > Raphanus > Raphanus sativus. The sequence goes on along the minus strand of NC_079512.1, from coordinate 7,440,827 downwards.
CTTGGCCAAGTTTTGCTACTGAACTAGAGAGGTTTGCTAAAGGGAATTACTGAATAATAGAGACACTGCTCATATGCTTCCCCGACTTCAAGATTTTTTATGTTCCTAGAGCGCGTCATCAGATTTCAGACTTTTTAGCTAAGACAGCTATATCCTTCCACAGGAAGTTACATTTTATTGGTTGTTCTATTCTGGTCCGGTTACTCAGACCACCTCAAATTTGAGTAATAAAATAGCCGTTTACCGTTAGAAAAAAAAACAATTAATCATTTTAATCATAATTTAAAAAGTATCTACTTCCTATAAATGAATTACTTCCTATAATCTAGCTTACAAATGAATAAACTAATTCCCTATATTATAGAAATTATTAATCAGATATTCATATGATAGATATCCATATGTTGATTGACGAAGAAAAGATATACATATCACCAAAAAAAAAGATATATATAAATTATAATTATTGACCTATTGTTAGGAAAAGTAGATGCTATTGAATTGTTTCTCTGACGACTCACGAGTTTGGTGACGAGAAGAAATATAAATCAATTAAGATTTATGGGAGTTGATAAAAAAAAGATTTATGAGAGTATACCAAAGGGGAGACATGTGGATCCCACACAAAGAGGTATAAGAAGCTAACTGGTCCTTGTGGGTCGTGGAGAATCACGTCAAGCAAGTAGCTTAACCAAGCCTCCAAGCTAACGCCGGACGAATCGTTTAAAGTATTAACCCATTATTTAATCTTCTTGTTGATAATTACTATATTAAAGTCCTAATTACGTACATTAGTGAATTACCTTGCAAATTACATGTCTTTTCAGCTTTCCGACTTTTTTGTCTTATCAAAAGTCCATTTCAGATTTCATGTCCTTCAGATTTTTGTAAGGTGGGGAGAAATATATACACTTGAATCTATTCTATTAATAAATAGAAATATGATATACTGATAAATATTATGTTTAAGAGAATTATGTATTTCATTTATTTAAAATACTATTTTATCAAACTAAATTAATATTAGATATATATGATTACAAAAGAAAATTCAAATATAAAACTTAAATTTAAAAAGAATAAAAACAAAAGATATATCGCTCTTTCAAAGAGCAGATCATAATTAGTTTCTGACTATTAAGAATATCTTTGTTAACAATTAAAAATTTAAAAATTTAGGATAAATAAATATGTAGAAATAACATATGGATTATTGCTAAATGTTGAAGGATGACTTTTCTTTTTTTTTTCCTGAAGAAGGGTTTTTCTTTTTTTGAAGAAGGATTTTTTGAAGCATGAAAGGTACAAGATAAATTCTCAAGACAAGAGTGATTCTGCAGAATGAATGGTTCAACTGAGAAGATGATGGGCACAATGAATCTTCGAAGAAGTTTATCTGCTTTGCATGCTGAGTGTGAAGTTTTGATGTGGGCTATGAAGTGCATGAAGACTCTCAACTTCTGAGAAGTAGTTTTCGCAACAGACTGTTCTCAACTGGTGAAGATGGTGTCATCACCTCGAGAATGGTCAGCTTTTGTTACACACTTGGAAGAAATCCAGCGCAGTAAGACTTTCTTTCATATCTTTAAAATCCGACATATTTCAAGGGCATATAATCTAGTGGCAGATAAGTTGGCACGAAGTGCTAGGTGTTCCCCTTCTACTATGTTCTATGTCGATTTTATGTCTCCGATTTGGTTTTCTGGAAATGACGTGCGTAGTTAATAGTTTAGTTTCATTGTTGTCCAAAAAAGACTTTAAAAGCTTTAGAATCATTGTAATATTATATTTCATGAATGTAAAATGATATCTAAGTTCAAAAAAATTATTTGAAAAGGAATGAATAATAAGATTTTAGAAATTTGGACATTGATCCTAGACAAATGTTTAAATTTATGGAAACATAATCAACATTTTGGACTGAATCACAAGTGTTGAATACAAAGAAGACAACACAACATGTAGTGTTTTTGAACCTATCGTCAATTCTAGGGCGATGTTGTTTTATAAATGGTTCCTCGAAAGAGAATGAATTTTTTTTTCAGAACAAGGGTGGTATAGTACTATAGAAAGTTTTGATGGTTTGATGGAGGCAACAAATGTCAGGTTAGTCTTTCCCTTGTTCATTCGAAGGTAGAAACGCTACTTAGGGCAATATTGTGTATGAGGAGTTTGAGTCAGTTTCGGATCATGTTTGCAACATATTGTTTTCAATTGGTGAATATGGTTTCAGAACCAGAAGAATGACCCGCTTTTGCAGAGTTATTTGGAAGACATCAAAATCCTACAAGACAATTTCTTCAACTCAGTGATCATTCATGCACAATGAACTCATAATTTAAGGACGGATAGTCTAGCACGAAGTGTCACGAAACATTCACATGGATGTAGAGCTACCGGTATAATTTACAGAGTCAGTATAATTCTATTTAAGTTGATGAAAAAAAAAGTTTAAAAAATGTATAAATGAAAGCTACCTCTAGAGTTGCTTCCGGTGTTTGGTCTAGGGGTTAGCACAAATCAGATAATTGAGGTAGAGGTATTAGTGATTCGATATGTTTTGTCTGAATAATCAGTTTTCTGATCTGATTAGATTCATAATGATTTGGATATTAGGTGTTCAAGATATCTAGAAAATTTTAGATTTTTGATCGGATATCCTATTCGATCCATAAAATAATTAAAAATAAATAAAAATTCAAAATAATATAAAATAATAATATTTTACTACAAAAACAATTATGTACTTTTAAAATTATAATAAATAATTTAATAAAGTTAGAAATAAATATACTACAAAACTTATATAAATATATATTTATATAACTTGTATATATATTTATTTAAATATATGTATATATACATATAACAGATCAGATTGGATATTCGTTCCTAGTAATATTAATATTTTTAATTTGTTTCATTTTTTATGGATATTGCATACTAATATTTGTTTGAATCGTAGAATTATGCATATCCGAATTTTATCAAAATTTATGGAGATTTTGCCCAACCATAGTTTAGACTTTGCGTAAGTCTTTTACTGTTTCCTTTCTCTTGGTGGCTTTGTCCCTTGGCCTGTAATCTTAGCTCTTTGTATTACATACCAGATGACCCAAAAAAAGAAAGATATGAGGGGATGACTTCCGATAAAGCAAAAATAAAGACAAGCTAGACCATTTCTAATGGTATACAAAAAATTAGTATCTATTTCATTCTAAAATAGAGTAACTCTATTATTGAGTTGAATTTGCTCCAATCGTTCGCTATATATAATATAGTTACTCTATAATAGAGTGAATTATATAGTAATGTTGTTTTTTCACTCCAAACATAGAGTAAAAAGCAACATCACTCTATTATTCACTTTATTATAGAAAATCTATTATACAGTAAACTATTAGAGCAAATCTAATTTTATAATAGAGTTACTCTATTTTTATTGGATCATGCATATTTTGTATCACCATTTTTAAAACTTGCTTTTCCGAATCAATTTCCATTTTCATCAGTAGTATTATGAAAAATCATCGCTTCAAGTTCATACTAACGACGATCAGTGAACCAGTCAGACACATGCAATTACTCAGTTATTCATATTGCTGCCAAAATCTTCATCAATATCATTTTCGGTAAAGAATACATAACAAATATTAAAAAATGAGCTCCAATTGCTATATTACTGGGTTGGTAATATGATGGATGGTGATTATGACATGAAAATCCCAACAGAGCACAAGGTAAATATGGACATACTGCTAAATGTGATGTTCGCTAATAAGAAGGTATTAGGCCAACAACAAAAAACAGAGAAAATTTGAGCGAGCTGGGAGCATGCTAACTCCACTCTTCCACCACTTCGACATTGATCTGGATGGTGCCACTTGCATGAACCAGATAGTGTACATGACACTGCCTACCTTGTCCACTGCGACATCATGCGAGACTAGAACACGTACCATTCTATAAAATAGAAGGAACACACTTTACTGCAAACTGCCTCGATTCTCATCACTCAGTTAGTTGTAGTCTAAAAGTCACATTTTTTGCTAGACCCTAGTACCTCTGTTCAGACCCACTTGTTGGCCACACAATTACCTTCACACAGGTAGCTATTCTAGGACATGAAGGTCCTCTTCCCCAGCCCAATCACCATGCCAAAACTTGTTCAACGATGTAATGATATGCCCGATAATTTTGACGAGGCAGCCACAACAGAGTACATATATTACCCCGATTTTTTGGTAGTAGATTAGGTGGAAATGGCATATAAGAATTGATTTTGCTACATATAATACAAAGTGCACTATTAGGAAGCTGGTGAAAACTTGTCAATCTTGATACTGTGTGAGTGAGAACAAAGCATGGAGAATAGTGACATCGTGTTTTCATGGTAATATATATCAAATCTATTAAGACTTTTTGATAACGCACCGAGCATCAAATTAGGGTGAGGCTTACGGGTCGAGAGTGTATGTGGGGGGCTCACGTACATTGGTGGGTCAGGATGATACGATTGATATCAATGCCGAAACCTGATGAGAGTGTGGAGTCGAGTGGACTCACACCATCAGGGGTGATGGTCCATATGTGCAATGAGGACGTTGCACTCTGCTAGCGGGGTGAATGTAGTACCCGGGTTTGTGGTAGTAGATTGATTAGGTGGAATGGCTTATAAGAATTAATTTGGCTATCTATGACACAAAGTGCACTTACCTTTTTATTTAGCCATCCAAACAGAACTCAAGAGTTAAGTGTGCTTGAGCTGGAGTAATCAAATGATGGTTGACCTATCAGGAAGCTGGTGAAAGCTGGTCAATCCCGGTACTATGTGAGTGAGGACAAAGCACAGTGAACGATTCCATTTTGTTTGTAGAGTCAATATATAAAATTTACCAAACCTTTCTGATAACGCACCAGACGTTAAATGAGGGTCAAGCTCACAGGCAGAGAGTAGACGTGGTGGCTCACGAGCGTTGGCGTGTCAAGCGTTACAGTACATACGGTGGGTGATCGATGCTCAGCAGAAGAAAAATAACCTCATGAGAAGGATAATTCGTGTGATCATAGAAGGTTGTATCCAGGCCTTGCCGAAAAGAGCAGGGAGAGACGATAATACCGATATATAGGGAGCTGCCACTAGCCAAGTGGAGCAATTCAGCAGGCGTAGGAGAGAGCTATAGCAAGAAGACATTGAGAACAATTTAGAAAGCCAAATGAGCAACACCACCCTCTGTCCCATTGTATTATCCACTTTTCTCCTTTATGTTATTTAGTTCCTTTGATTTATTAACACACCAGGAACAGTGCGAACTAAGTCTAGCGAAGAAGCATATGTGTTAGTAATAGGCCTCGGCATTTTACCCGGACCCGAAGATCCGACCCGAAACCGACCCGGTAAAACCCGGTCCGGGTAGGAATCGACCCGGTCAAATTATCCTATCGGGTCTTGTTGTAGAGGACCCGCGGGTCTTGGACCCGACCCGACCCGAATCCGGAACCCGACGGATACCCGAATTAATAATGTAAATTAAACAAAATGTATCAAGGGGGAGTCGAAGACGGATTATTTGTCTACAGATCAAAGGGGTCAACCACTAGGAGACAACCAATTATTGTTCTATTTTGCATAGTTTAGTATATATACACATTTTAATATAATAAAAACAAAAATTTTAAATAAAATGTCAAATATTTTCGGATATATTAATATTTTCACATGTTTTTTTGTACTTTTAGGTATTTTTTAGGTCGTACCCAAACCGAACCCGACACGAACCTGACCCAAAACCGAACCGATAAATTCTAGTTACCCGAATGGGTCCAACTATCTAAGACCCGACCCGACCCGGACCCGGTACGACCCGAACCGACCCGGAACCGAAAATTTAAAATTACCCTATCGGGTCCTAAACTTCTAGACCCGAAAGATCCGGACTCGAAAAGACCCGATCCGAACCCGACCCGATGACCCGAATGCCCAGGCCTAGTTAGTAATCTTTTTATTTCTTTTGCTTTTCCTTAAGTCTATGAGTCATTTCCTGTTTTCATTGAGTTAGTTTTATCGAGTCAAAATTTACTGGAAATTAGAACTTTAGTTAGTGATCGTCTTAATTACCCTAGTGATTTTGGCTATCTTATTTAGTGACATCATTAATATACGATGAGCGCACATACAAACTGGAACACCTTGATTTTTGAAGTCTCCTTCTCCAAAATAATCTTCCATATCGAGATTAAATTTTAGGATTTTTTAAAATTTAATATTTAAAATAAAAATTCAAAACATGGTTTCAAAAAGAATTTTTGGATTTCAAATTGAAAAATGTATTATCCAAATTTATTAAAATTTCTTTCATTTTATTATTATTTTTTGATTAAATAATTATTTATATATTTTATTATATTTATAAACTAAAGGTATAGTGATATACCTTTTTAATGAAATTTATTTTAGTCATTTTCTCTTTTCTGATCTTTTATCAGAAAATGTCATTTTAATGTATTTTGGGAGAATTGCCTTTTAAATTAATTTATATTACGATCCACACAAATAAAATACAGTAGAAAAGAATTCAATTTTCGTGTATTAATTGTTTTCTAAAAGGATTAGTTAGATTTGGGTCCATACCACTAATCAATTTGTTTTTGAAAAGGTTTTTTCTTCTATGAAAGATCCATGAGAAAGAAAACCTCGGATCTAAGAGCATTTCCAACCATATACTATATTTGCCTCTATACTTTATAATAGAGTAAAATCTACTCCAATCCATCTCTATTTCTTCCCTTAAAATAGAGATTTGCTATTTTCACCTCTATATTTAGGGGAAAAAATAGCATTCCTCTATAATAGAGACATATTTTTTATTTGCAAAATGATCATTTAACTTTTTATGATTATAACTAAAATACATATTTATAGATAAATATAATTCTTTTTACATATAATAACACAGTTTTAGTTTACATAATAATTTTTTAAACTTTCACAATTATAAATAATCATAAATAAAAATACTATTAATTTATTCAAAATTGAAAAAAAGTAACAAATGAAATTTAACGTTTTATTTAACTGAAACTAAAATTAAAATTTAACTATTAAAAGTTTTACATATTTTTAACATATTAATAAAAATCTTTAAGTTCAACATAAATATTAATCAATATTTATTTCTCACTTTGAAATGCATTAACAAATTATTTATGTGAAAATATAGTTTTATGGTTAGGTAATGTCTAGTTTATTTTATTTTATTATATATGATAGCTTTTTGTTTAGTTTAAATAAATATTGTAATTTTATGAAAATTAAAAAGATTACATGATTGAGTGAATTTTCAACATTTATAAATAAAAGACCTTAGTTGTAAGATAATAAAAGAATTTTTTAAGAATATTCCTTTTTAGAGGAAGAAATAGAGAAATACATTAGAGAAGAACACATCTCTATTATAGAGGAAAAAATAAAGAAATACATTAGAGATGGTCTAAATAGGAGTTTGTTTATCTTTAATGTCGAAATTTTCTTATTTATCATCTTTTAAGCCGTCTTAAGAAACGGATTATATTAGTTAAAGTCCATTATTGCTTTTGTACATCCGTTTCTTTTTTTTTGTACCTCCGTTGATACATTATTTATTTATTGTCATCTCTGAAACCGTCTACTATAGAATAACAAGAAGTTGGTAATAAGAAGTCCTTCTCTTATTCAATATATCAAAGCTTCAACCACAACACAATATGAGCTTTCAATCACAAAACACACATATGTCAGTCCATCGACATATCAATATTTATAGTTAATAGAAATCCTAAACCAAACACACAAAGGTAAGTTAAACAACTTCCTAATCACTAAGGACTTCTATAACTTGGTCGCTAAGTTATTCAAGCTTATCAACATTCTCCCCCTTAAGCTTGAACCTCTCTTCATCCACATCTTCGACTCCAATAAGACACCTCATTTCCTTGAACTTTAACCTACCAAGTGACTTGGTAAGAATATCTGCCTTTTGCTCAACTCCAGCTACATGTTCAACTTCGATCAGCTCGTTCTCAACACATTCCCTAATAAAATGGAACCTCCTGTGAATGTGTTTGCTTCTTCCATGGAACACCGGATTTTTCGTGAGGGCTATCGCAGATTTGTTATCAACCTTGATAAGAACACTTTTGCTTTCTTCTCCCACAGCTTCACTTAATAACTCTTGCAACCATACTGCTTGTTTTGCTGCTTCGGTCGCGGCCATGAACTCAGCTTCGCAAGAAGAAAGAGCCACAATCTCCTGTTTAGTTGAGCACCAAGTGATAGGGCTATTACCAAGATAAAAGATATGACCCGTGGTGCTTTTACCGTCGTCTTCGTCAACATTATGCGATGCATCGCTATAACCTGTCAGCTTCGTTCCTGTCCCTCGTGAGTAGTATAACCCAAGTGAGCATGTTCCGCGTAGATACCTGAGAACAAGCTTCAGAGCAGCTCCGTGAGAAGTCCTCGGGTCCTGCATATAGCGGCTAAGAACACCAACCGCAAACGACAAATCTGGTCGAGTGTGTAATAGGTAGCGAAGGCAACCAATAGTACGGCGGTATTGTTTCTCATCTATCTTCTCTTCTTTAACCGCTTTAGAGAACTTGACATTTAACTCCATCGGCACCTGAGAGCTATTGCAGGAGCTCATGAAGGTTTCTTCAAGTATTTTTCGAGCATATCTGTCCTGTTTCAGTACAATTCCGTGATCAAGTTGCAAGACTTCTATACCTAGGTAATAAGTCAGTTTTCCAAGGTCGCTCATCTCGAACTTTGCAGCCATCTCATCTTTGAACTCCTTTATAGCTTTGAGCGATGATCCGGTGACTAACAAATCATCTACATAGACTACGACGATAAGAAGTTCTCTGTTTTCTTCCTTTCGATACAAAGATGGTTCTTTCGAGCATCTCCCAAACTTCAGGCTTTTGAGAATCTTATTCAATTTTATATTCCAAGCTCTAGGAGCTTGTCGTAGACCGTAAAGAGCCTTTTTTAACTTGTATACCTTATGTTCTTCACCGGAAACAACGAACCCTTCAGGTTGCGTCACATATACCTCTTCCCTTAACTCTCCGTGAAGAAACGCAGTCTTGACGTCGAGATGGTGTATCTCCCAACCGTGAGATCCTGCTAGTCCAATGATCAGTCGTATGGTTTCTATGCGTGCCACTGGAGCGAAGACTTCGTCATAATCTACCCCATGACGTTGAACATACCCTTTAGCCACCAAACGAGCTTTGTACTTGCTAATGGTTCCGTCGGCGTTACGTTTGATTTTAAATACCCATTTCAAGCCAATAGGTTTCACGCCAGCAGGTAGCTCGACGAGATCCCATGTATTGTTTTTTTCAATCGAGAATATCTCATCTTTGCAAGCATTGATCCAGACTTCCAGCTCCTTAGCTTCTGCAAAGCTCCAAGGTTCATCATTGATGATCATTAGTAGTTGTTCTCCTTCTAGCTCTGCAATGAGCACGTAATCATTAAGATGTGCAGGTGGCCTTGAAACTCTACTTGATCGTCTTGGCTGTTCTTCTTCTTCTTCATCCATCTCGCTGTCATCATCATCACCTTCACTACTCTCTGAATCGTTAGCTTCATCGGATTTAGTACCTTCAATATTATCACCAAGCATTCGTATATCAAACTTAAATTCAGCAGACTTATTACTCCCAGGCTGCTTTGTCCAGCACCACTCCTTCTCTTCTTCGAATATAACATCACGGCTCACAACAATACGTTTACTGAGAGGATCATATAAACGATATGACTTTGATCCTGGCTCTGTTCCTAGATGAACCAGAGTTCTAGACCTGTCATCAAGCTTTCTCCTCCCAGCTATCTCAGTTCGTGCGTGACACACACATCCAAACACTTTTAAGTGTGAGAGATTTGGCTTCCGCCTTCTTAATGCTTCATAAGGAGTCACACCGTCGAGTGATCGTGTTGCAACTCTATTTATTAAGTAAGTAGTGTGCCGAACAGCTTCTCCCCAGAACTCATTAGGCATATTCATGCCCTTAAGTATTGATCTTGTCATCTCTAGTATTGTCCGATTACGTCTCTCTACTACTCCGTTCTGTTGGGGAGAGTACGGAGCAGTCAAGTGACGTGTAATACCAGATTTATCACAGTAGACAGTGAACTCATGGCTAGTGAACTCTCCTCCTCTGTCTGTCCTTAAAGTCTTCAGTTTAGTATGTGTCTCTCGTTCTACTAATACTTTGAACTTCTTGAACTTCTCCAGTGCCTCGCTCTTAGCCTCAAGAAGAATGGTCCACATATATCTTGTGTGATCGTCGATAAGAACAAACACGTAACGTTTTCCTGCAGGAGTCGATGGATTAATAGGTCCACACAAGTCTGCGTGTACAAGTTCCAATGGTTTTGATGCTCGATATGCAGTCTCTTGTGGGAAGGGTTTCCTTGTTTGCTTCCCTCGCAAACAAGATACGCATGTGTCAATATCTTTCTCAATTTTAGGAACACCAACTATAAGCTCCTTATTTATCATCATTCTCATCGTGTCTTTATTGATGTGGCCGAGACGTGAATGCCAAATAGCAGGGTCAGTGCAGCTCTTCACTTGCAGACAGTGGAGTTGATCTACCTGCAGTGTGACTTTGTAAAGACGATTGCTTGCCCTTGTTGTTTTAACCATAAGTTTGCCATGCTTGTCAAAGAGGCTTAGCTCTTTATCTTTCATGCGTACTTCACAGCCTCCTTCGGTGGCTTGTCCCAAGGAGACAATGTTACTCCTTAGTGCTGGTATGTAATACACGTCCCTTAAGATCTTCTTTTCTCCATTATTGACTATAAAACGCACCGAACCCTTTCCCAATATATCGATCTTTGAGTCATCACCAAAGCGAACCTTTCCAGTCACTGTTTCATCAAGTTCATGGAAAAACATGCGGTTTCCACTCATGTGGTTACTAGCACCATTGTCTAGATACCATACGTCACTTGCATCCGACTCTGTATCAAATATTTTAGGATTCACTTTCTTCTCGTTTAAATAGACCACTTCGTTCATCATTAGTGTATCAGCTGCCTGAGTTTCTTCATCCTTCTTTTCAACGGTCTCCTGAAGATTTAGTTGCTTGTCCGGACAGTCCGTGGCGTAATGCCCAAGTTTGTCACACCTGAAGCAGGTAATATGAGAGGCATCACCTCCACGTCCCTGTCTGTATGCATCTCGTTGTTGTTGATAAGAGCTATAACGACCGCGACCTCTACCTCTGTTAAACCTTCCACCGCGTCCACGACCACGACCATTGTATCCATAGGATTCGTTACTCGATTCACCACTGGCGTACATTAGTTTTCCTGTATCTTCATTCGCTTCATCATCCTCGTCGGCTATTCTTTCTTCAAACGCTTTTAGTCTCCCAACTATGTCCTCAAAACCTATTGTTTTAAGATCAAGCGTTTGCTCAAGGGAAGCCACCATGTAAATATATTTTTTCCTTGGCAAACTCTTGAGAAATTTCTTAACAAGTTTTGATTCTTCTATCGTTTCTCCTAAAGAAGCCGATTTTGCAGCAATTTCAGATAACTTGCCGGCGAAGCTGTCAATAGTGTCATCTTCTTTCATCTTGAGTTTATCATATTCAGTGCTTAGGGTTTGTAACCTAGCTTCTACTACTCTCTCAGCCCCAACATGTCTTGCTTTTATTGCTTCCCATAAATCCTTTGCCGTTTTAGAGTTTCCAATCTGTATGATCAAAGATTCCGGTATCGATTGCCATAGAAGTGCAATGGCTAAATTGTTTTTCTTCTCGTCAGTGATTCCCGGGTCTACTGCTTCCCAAACTTCATTGATTTTGAGCGCTATTGTTATCCTCATTGACCAGACAACATAGTTTGAAGTAGTTAGCATCGGATACTTGATAGATTTTGTTCCGGTTTCTTTGTGCAGAACAATTGCATCCTTAACATCATCACCCATGGTCGTATGTAGTTTCTTTGGAGATTCTCTGCTGGCTCTGATACCAAATATAGAATAACAAGAAGTTGGTAATAAGAAGTCCTTCTCTTATTCAATATATCAAAGCTTCAACCACAACACAATATGAGCTTTCAATCACAAAACACACATATGTCAGTCCATCGACATATCAATATTTATAGTTAATAGAAATCCTAAACCAAACACACAAAGGTAAGTTAAACAACTTCCTAATCACTAAGGACTTCTATAACTTGGTCGCTAAGTTATTCAAGCTTATCAACATCTACTACGATAAAAAAGCAGACGTTGGGGTCAAACAGCGTTTTGGCCGGGAAACACGATAAAAGTACAAGGCTAAAATAGACAATTCGGATACTCGTACGCAGGGAGAAGAGAGAAACAACTCAACCACTTTGTTTATTTATAAGCCAAGAGATAGAGACATAAAGGTACCAGTGGAGAGACAGAGCTTTGTAATCCCTCAAGACAAAGAAGAAAAAGAACATGTTTCCCGCAAGAAAAACCAAGAGAGTTTTCTACTCAGCCGGGGCCGGAGACTGCGTCTTTACACAGGGCAGGAAACGACGGCGTTGTGTTTCTCCTTCTCCCATTTCTTCGGCGCCGGTAAGTAAAGCAGGATCCGATTTGCTGGACTCAATCCCTGAAGATCTTGTTTTGTCTATTCTCCGAAGACTTGCTTCCACATCTCGGTGCCCTGCTGATTTCATCAACGTTTTGATGACGTAAGCTTCCCGGTTAAATCGTTAATCTTCAGTTCGTACAGAGCTCTTAAGTCTAAGTCATAATTAATTGGTTTGTGTAACAGATGTAAGAGATTAAACAGTTTAGCTACGAGTCCTCTTGTTCTGTCGAGATTGTCACGAGATGTGTTCGCCGTAAAAGCTCAAAACTGGTCGGAAGCAGCTCACCGGTTTCTTAAACGCTGCATAGACGCCGGAAATCTCGAAGCTTGCTATACTCTCGGAATGGTTAGTCGGTTTCCTAATTAATTTCTTAAATATTTTTGTTAGTTGGAAACTAAATCACTTAACTTCCCAATTAATTCTTAAATATTCTCTTTTGATAGTTGGAAACTAAATCACATAATTTCCTAATTAATTTTTAAAATATAGTATGTTTTTGTTAGTTGGAAATTGAATAACTTAACTAGGTGTTTTCCTGCACCATGTGCAGTAAAAGAATTTTAAAATATTTTTAATAGATAAATATAAATTATATTTTTTATTAATATTATTAATTTTATTTTTTCTTATCAGTATTTTAATATAATTTAATTTAACTGAACATTAAAATTAAGATAAAACAATTTTGTTTATTTTGAATTATATTTAAGAATGTGCATGTATATATTTAAAATTATAATCCTAGGTAGATTTTCTATCTATTTATTTTAATTAAGTATATTGAATGAATATGTAAAATTGCATATTGTCAAAAATTAAAATTAAAAAATATTTATAAAATCTGTAGATATATATAAGAAACTAATAATTTTGCGATTTAATTTGATTTTATTATTTAATTTTTATAATTTTCAAAAAATATGTATATATTTTTGAAAACTTTTTAATTTAAATGATATTTCGAAATTTGAAATGTCATAATTGAATATATTTATTTTAATGATGATTTATGAGTTATTCCATATTTTTAAAAAGTCCAAAAATATAAATCGATAATAAATGTAATATATGAGTTATTACTATATTTTAAAAAGTTTACCAAAAATATAAATTAACATTAAATATAATTTTCCATGTCATATTAATCTATAAGATATGTCATCAATTTTAGTAGTTATGTCAAAATTATTAATCTAAATGTTTTCGTGCACCATGTATAGTGATGAATTTTTTAAAAGTTAAATTTTATATTTTAAAATGTAATTTATTAATATTATATATTTTATTATTTTGACCAGTAATTAATATAAATATCATTAATTAAGCATAAATTTAAGAGAAAATATTTTTTTTTAAGTATTTTTAAGAATATATATGTATATATATAAAGTTAAAATCTTAGATAAAAAATTATTTATTTCATTTGGTTAAATTTATTAAATCAACTTGTACAAAATTACTAAAAACATATAAAATTGTATAGTTATCAAAAATTAAAACTAAATAATATTTATATAATTTGCAGATATCTAAAAGAAACTAATGATATTACGATTTAAATTTTATAAAAAAATTCAGAAAATTTTAGATAATAATTTTTTATAATTATAAAAGTAAAATTATATAATATTTCGAAATTCAAAATGTCATATTTGAATATATTTATTTTAGTAATGATTTATGAGTTATTACCATATTCTACAAAGTTTACCAAAAATATAAATCAATATTAGATGTAATATATGAGTTCTTGCCATATTTTAAAAAGATTTCCAAAAATATATATCAACATTAATTATAATTGTCCATGTCATATTTAATCATATGACATGTCATCAATCTTAATAGACACGTCACAATTTTTTTGTGAAAACGATTGTAGAGAAGACATGTGGCAAATCACTTCTCAAATATAGACTAGGGGATTTCCTAATTAACTTCCTAAATACTTCTCTTTTTATTTTGTTATTTTAGCATTAAATATTTGTTTTTTCTAAGTTGAAAATTAAATATCTTAATTTCCTAATTATTTACCTAATTATTTAACGTTATGTCTTGTTCGTGCAGATTCGGTTTTACTGTCAGCAAAACAGAGGAAACGGCGCGTCGCTGATGGCAAAAGCAGCGATCAGATCACACGCGCCGTCTTTATACTCTTTAGCCGTAATTCAGTTCAACGGGAGCGGCGGTTCCAAGAACGACAAGGATCTTCGAGCCGGTGTAGCTCTATGCGCGCGTGCGGCTTTCTTAGGACACGTTGACGCGCTACGTGAGCTTGGTCACTGTCTCCAAGATGGTTACGGTGTTCCACAGAAGGTCTCAGAAGGCCGGAGATTCCTCGTTCAAGCCAACGCTCGTGAACTCGCCGCCGTTTTATCTTCTGGAGACAAAGCTCGGTCGTGGCGGCTGCCTCAAATCTCTAGTCCTAACCAGAGCCGTGGTTGTCCGTTGCTGAGCGATTTTGGATGTAATGTGCCGGCGCAAGATTCACATCCGGCGAATAAGTTTTTGGCGGATTGGTTCGCCGTTAGAGGCGGAGACTCCCTCGGAGATGGGCTGAGGTTGTGTTCTCACGGCGGATGTGGACGGCCGGAGACGAGGAAACATGAGTTCCGGAGGTGTTCTGTTTGTGGCGTTGTGAATTACTGCTCACGCGCTTGTCAAGCACTTGATTGGAAACTCCGGCATAAGGTGGATTGTGCTCCGATGGAACAAGATGACATTGATTGAGAAGGTAACGCTCAGATTGACGGTGATAACGTATTGTTGCCGATGAGCTAACGGCAAAAGTAATGGCTGCTTTAGTTTAGTTTCGTTCTTTGTTAGATTAGTGTAGAGTTTAGGATAAACTATTACCAACGGTCAGAAAAGGGCGTTAGGAGTAATTTTTCTATTTTAATCCTTTGTAAATATGAGTATCAGTGAACGGCTACAAAAAAGTTTCTATATTTCTTGTTAATTTTAATTTAATCTCGCTGTTCTTCTTTTAATTTTGTCGGTGTACTTAGAGTTATTTAATTAGTGGAAAGATTATGATAAAATATTACCAACGGTTAGATATGGGTGTTAGGGTAAATTTTCTGGATTATAATATTTCGTAAAGATGAGTATCAATAAACGGCTACAGTCATTTTCCTTTATGTTATTTGTTAGATTTTAATTTCGTTTCTACTTTTTTAATTTTCTTTGAATAATTAGTTTTATATATATATATATAGTCAAAAGAAAATATATATATATTAAATGGTTCATTTTATAAATTTAAGGATAAAAATAATACAGTATGTTATGAGAGCTGTAAATGGTTCATTTTGATTAACCTGAGATATTTCAAGCTTATGGAAAACTTCAAATTAATCTTTAATGGGAATTGCAATTTTCTACGGATATTAAAATGATAACTAAAAGATGATATTATATTTATGTAAATGTAATAGGGTGTTTTCAAACCTGAACCTTTCCAAAATATGTTTAATCACCACGTTATGATTAGAACCCTAAATGTTAATGTGACGTAGTTTACTTTTCTTAGATTTCATCTTCCTTGGCCCGTTTCTAAGGTAGAAAAATTCGAGTGAAAGTATATCTCACGTTCAATCGTTTTCTCACGTTATAAATTTTTGGAACATATTTTGTTTGGTCATTAAGAGGTTTCCTAAACTATACTTAAATAAAACAATAAACGATAGATGGGATTAGGCATATAATACAAGGAACTAATAAAACATGCAAAACCATGTCCCGCACGGTGTCTATTCAAAGATTACGAAATGCTAGATCATTCTATTAGCATTTAGCATGCCAACAATAGACACGAGCGTACTTTTTTATTAGGGTTTGATAGAAAGAGGACTAATCCAAATGTTGACATTTGAAAAATCTTGAGGGTTGATCCGGATCTATATTACATATCAGTCATCCATTAGTTCAATTGGTTAGTCTCGGGTTTTAGTGATTTTTTAATATGAATATTTTTAAAAACTTAAATTGAATTGTCAGATCTCCGGATTAACCAGTATAATCATAAGTTCGGGTCGAATTTAAAAATACTGATTTAAATACAAAAATATTTTAAATACACACTATTTAAAAATTACAAAAATATTTGCTAATTTATTGGTGAAAATTTTCATCGTTTAAATGCAAAAATATTTTAAATACACACTATTTAAAAATTACAAAAATATTTGCTAATTTATTAGTGAAATTTTTCATCTTAAAATATTTCGATTTTGCAAAACACGGATCAGATGAAATTATGCTCCCATACACACATTATGGATATGCTTTCCAAAAGTCTGATAATCGTGATGGAATCTTTTAGTTTTTTTTGTTTGTTTGTGGGGATAAGACAAGTGAAACCCATCGTTGTACGTTTTTGTTTGATGTTTAATAAATACGACACAAATATATATCAAAAACTACCTTCAAACCTAAAACAATTATGGGTCAAACGACGTTTCATAATAGATTTTTAATGATTTATTTGGGAAGTAAAACAATGATAGTGTTTGTATATCTTACGTATCTTAAGACAAAAGTTAGATGTATGGTTTCTTTATAATCATCTATGATCTATCAATCATAGTTTGCCTCTACATTTAGACACTAACAATTATGGAGCAAGTGCAAAAAACATTCACAAAATACATTAATGAATTGTAATATTTATTTAAAGTTCAAAATATTTTACACATATTATATATATAAAGTAAATAGATTTTTTTAAATGAATAAAGATTATTATAATTAGACATTCTAGATCATGACCCACATGACAGCTTAGATTTTATTTTAAATTGATTAAACAAATTGTATAAATTAATTAAAATATTAGTTAGTATTAAGAGAGATTTTAGTTGTATAATATTTATTTTATATTTCTTATTAAAACATAAGTATTCATTTGGACCTAACCTTTTGACACATTATATTATCTTAAATGTCCTTAATAATTAAGAAGACATCAGAACTTCATTAATTCATTAAGAACAAATATGGTAAACAGCATTATACTAATAAATGTGTATCCAAACAACAAAATAATTAATCTTGTGTCCAAATAATATAAAACATTAGATCTTACCATTTTTATAATTTTATTTATCTTTTTCAATTATTCGATGAACTAAAATACTCAATTAATTTATGAAACAAATTTAAAAAATATAACTATTTTGCGGGCATTCTTACTACATTTTTTATTTATTATGAAATTACCTAAATTAATCAATAATTTTATTTATATTTTCATAGACAAAAAATTCCATTCAATTAAACTTAGTAAATATTTTATATTAGATTATTATTTTTAGATTGTTTTTATTCTTAAGATCATATAGTTAATAATTATGTATGCGAGATTATGCTTGGTTTAAGTTCACATCAATAAGTTTTATACAAACAAAATTTTAATGTCAATAAATTGACATCCAATAACTTTTATAATAAATATTATCAAATAAATATATATCACAGAATTAATCAAATAATTACATAATTTCATAACAAAATGGTTTAAAATAATTAAAAACAAAAATTAAATAATATTTTATATAACTATCATATTTAATATAAATACAAATAATATAATTATACAGTTTTCAAATACACTAAAATAAAAAATGTTAAAACACTAATTTTTAAAAGATGTTAAATCATATTAATTTTGTAAATTATATTTTGTTAGAAATATATCTGCACTTTAAAATCTCAGATCATAATCTAAATATTAATTATTAAAATTTGTTGTTTATGAATTATTAATAAAATCTATGAAATTTATTTTATTAGTTGTATGATATATTTTGATAATTGTTTTAATTTTAATTTTTTATGCCAATTTATATATCATATAGAAGTTTAACTCTTAAAGAAGCACTTCATGAAGCCTCCCGAAATTTTATTAATTTATTTATTCATTTTCTACTAGAAGAAGAAACATTCTATTTAGAGAACAATCAACATCAAGTTAGATATTTAATTTAATATGAAACTTTATTTTAGTTTAAATGAATTTAGTTTTTTTATAAAATATAAATAAAATAGTATATTAATTTAGTTGATTTGTTATTGATTGAAATTATTTTGTAGTATCTAAAACTTCAAAATTGTTTTAATATATTATTTGAATATTTTAGTCAATTATACTGTTTTATATTGTTGTACACAAAATTACTTATTGTGTTTTTTGGAAATATAGGTAGTAGTTTAATATTGTTTTCATAATTACTTTATAATAGAGATATGTATTTAATTTTAAACTTTACCAAAAAATTAAGTTTAAAGGAATGTCTATGTTTTAATAGAAAGATTGTTTTAGATAGAACAATTCAGATAAGGTTTTATAACTTTTTAGTATATTAGATTGCACTCATTCTGCTGAAATCACATTTATTTAGTTTTATCTTTATCATAGATATATGTATTTAAACCCATGTGCTATAAGTTTAGACATGTTAGTCCCTTTAGTTTAAAAACATAAACATGTTTAGCACTTTTACCTGCTTTTAAATGGAAACACAAATCTTTGTTTTTCACTATTAAATTTTTATTTTATAGCATTTTAAATATTGGTATGTATATATTTACAACACTTTTCTTAATGCACTTGTGCATTTTCGCAAAGAATGTTATTGTAGGTTTATGTTTTTGTTTCAAAAAGATAATTATTCTACATTTTAATGCAATTTTGCATATTAAAAGCGGTGTATTTTCAACCATGATTTTGAAGTGATTTGTTTTAAAATAATAAATACATTGTTATTCAAATATTATGGATTTTTATAAACAGTTTAAAATTCAGTTTTACGAACTTGTCATTTCATAAAACACTACGAAATTCACTATTACTAAAAAAAATTTATGTTGAAGATTTTAGAGTGTTATAATTGTTTCTAGAGTGTTTGAGATGAGCTTCTTAGTTATAAAAATATAAATCTAAATTTCATAATTTTAGATGAGATTTTAGATTTATTTAACTAAATTCACCATAAATTCTCTGATTCACCTAAAATCATCTAAAAATTCACTAAATATCAAATGACTTAAAATATCAGATTCAATATAGGGCCCTTAAAACTATTTTCCGCATTTCAGAGTGGCTAATAAATTTTTATTTTTATTATTTTTATTTAATTAATCCTACATTAAATAAATGTATATTAATATATTTACAAATATTTTACTCTGTATAAAAAGTTAAAATGACACATTTTGTGAAACTGAAAAAAAATATAAGAGAAGTGTACTAATGAGGGATAGATTTTGGTAATACTTATTCCACACGACAATAATTAATAGACATATGAACGTGTCTTGATAATTGAGACCCAGCTTTTAAAGTAAAGTTTTGTATCTTAAAACTGAACATTGTAGAGACTTATACCAGCAGGCAGCAGGCAGCAGTTAATAATTAGTAGTGATCAAATTATAAAGTTAAGATTAATGGGTAACAAAACATCATGGGTCGGCGATCTATGATTATATGTAACACTATTTTCTTCATTAACTCGGACCTTATTTTCCTTTTCGTAAATTAGGAAAACCTCCCCAGACATGGGACTTATAATCCGGGATCCGGACTCGATCTGAGATCTACTCCAGATCCGTTTCGAAAATAGAATATTAAGAGTGTCCGAATCCGGATTCGAATAGTAAAATCTCGGATCCGTTAAAACCAAATCTGAATTGGATATTTTGATTTTTAGATTTCAAAAGCTGGATCAGGATTCGTTTTTTAATATATTAAATTTTAAAATTTATTAATAGTTATATATGATATTTAATATTTTACATAAAATTAGTTTTATAATATTATACTTTAATTTTTAATATTATACATGTATATTTAAAAATCTTGAATAGATATATAATTTATGTATATATGTTTTCTAAAAAGTTATGTACTATTTTAGAATTTTATTATCTAAAAAATATTTATTATTATTTTTCTAAATATTTTTATGAATCTGGATATGAATCCAGATACCCACCAAAAATAGTACAATATCTAGACGGATATCTGAATTTCTGATATCTAGAAACCATGAATCCAGATCTGGATATCAAATTCATGGATCCAGATACTCTAAATTTCTTAGATATCTGAATTCGTCCCAAACCTAATCTACACTGCAAATCAAAATTTTGATTAACATAAAAAGTTTAAAGTCTGATGTGAATAAAACTGGACCATCTTTGATGCGTCACTGTCTCCACACACACAATAGATTAGATCACATATTTACACAGAACTTAAAAATAGTATCTTATTATTTTATTGAATTTGTGATATAGTTTGAGCCGATCCAACTGGAACCAAGAAATTCTATTGATTTATCGAGTTTATTAAATTATCGAGTATTAACTCATAGATTTGTTATCATATCTTTGATTGTGTTTGCCATCATCCTTTATATATTAATTGAGAAACATTACAACTTTTAAGTGTAGTCACGTGTAATCACCGAAATGAAATTCAAAATCTTTAGAAAATATGTTAGTCCAATTAAGTATATATTAAAGTTTTCATTAAACTAATCATAAAATTAATTAAAGTATACAATTACTGTTTTATTTTCTTTCCTTAAATAAGAGTTACGGAATTACCAAATATGAGTAATATATAAATGACAATTAATGATTCTAATAATAAAGATATGATAACAATCTATATCTCCTCCATCATTTTTGTTTAATTTTATATTATTAAAATAAATTAAACAATCAAAATAGATATAAAATTAAAATTTAGATTTTTCGCATATGTCATATTAAACAATCAAAATAGATATAAAATTAAAATTTAGATTTTTCGCATATGTCATATTTTGAATTTTAAAAAACGATAATAAATTACTAAAAGTGTTAAAATTATTTTCTTAAAAATTAATGATCAATGGTTTAACATCATTTATATATTAACTGAGAAACATTACAATATTGTTTTGTAGTCACATGTCACCATGAAAATGAAATTCAGAATTCTTTCAAAATATGTTGATCCATCTTAATTTTATATATATATATATATATTAAAATAACTATCAAATTGATAAATAGTGTACAAAAGAAAATTCTCACACTTTTTTTAAATAAAAGTTACAGAATTACCTAATATTATTAACGTATATATGACAATTAATGATTATGAATAATAAATATTTGATAACAATTTTTTATCTTAGCTCTTTTTGTTTATTTTTATATTATTAAAAGATATTAAAAATCACATTAACCATATAATTAAAATTATATTTTTTTCTTATATGTTATATTGTGAATTTTTTTTAAAACGACAATAAATTACTGGAAATTTTAAAATCTCACTTTGAAATTTTTGTGATCAATGACTTAATTTGTTTTGTTATAAAAAGATACAAATGATCATAAAATTGTATTAAAACTGATTTTTATTTAATAAATATTCAAATTAAATAATATTTTTTTAATAAATGACTTTTTGACAATATGACTCTAAAATTCGTATAATATATTATATGATCTCAAACTAAATAATCATTTTTTTGTATAAAACCGAATAAACCAAAAACTAACGGTATATGAACCGAACCAAACCGAAGTAAATATGGTTTTATAATAGTAGTTATATTTTACTAAGCGAAATACCGAAAACCGGAAAAAATAAACCGAACCGAAACCAAACCGATATCCGGATTGAACACCCCTAATCCAAATGAAACTGAACTATTGTTGCATTCTCAAAAACATAATGAAAATAACAATTTCATCCCGCGCAAGGCGCGGATCTATCCTAGTTGGTTTGTTATACACTTTACAGTTTGCGTTCAAAATCATTATTGCATGTATATTTTTTCCACTATATCAGTACAAGGAAAACACGATGACAAAAAAGAAATACAAGGAAAACGTTATTTATTGGAAATTAAAAAAATATCTGTCGTATAAAAACTTATCGTAAGTTTGTATTTCTGGTCAACAAACTCCTGGAGCTTCGACCTATTGTCTTCTCATGGTTTAGGCAGAGGGTGGGAAATGGAGAAACTTGTTACTTTTGGTCTACAAACTGGTCTCCGTTTGGGAAACTTGCTGATTTCCTTGAACCTTCGGGCTCTCTGCGTTTTCCTATCCACAAGGAAGTAACTCTTGCTGAGTTGTGGGAGGAAAATACGTGGGTGCTTCCCAATGCTCGCTCAGACAAACAGGTGGAGGTGATTTCTTTTTTGTCAACCATAGTGCTGAATGATAACTCTGATGTTTATGAATGGTGGCCTGGTAATCAGCTCCGCACTCGTTTCTCAACGGGGGGAATCTATGAACTACTAAAGCCGCACTCTCCGAAGGTTACTTGGCATAAAGAAGTGTGGTTTTCTGGCGGGATACCAAAACACAAATTCCTCACTTGGCTGATGATCAGAAATAGGTGTCCCACAAGGGACAGACTGTTAAGTTGGGGTCTGCAAACTGACCCTCAATGTCTTTTTTGTAACTCTGCAGCGGAATCTATAGCTCACTGCTTCTTTGAATGTAGTTTTACTTGGCAAGTCTGGAAACCTATGGCTGATAAATGCAGTTTCCAATCAAGGCGACAATGGACTCCCCTGCTCGTTCAACTATCAACGGCAACACTGAACAGACTCCAAAGATCTCTCCTTCTACTTTGCTGGCAAGCCACTCTTTACATCCTATGGACAGAGCGAAACAACCGTATTCACAGAGCTCACTTCACCTCCTCTGATGGCATCATAAAACAGATCAAAGACACTGTCAAGAACAGAATCTCAAGCCTCAGAATTGATAGACCATCTTTCTCTTCTTCACTAATGCAACTGTGGTTTTCTACCTAGCAAAAGGACTTTTTCTTCTTGATTCAAGTATGTTTCCCTAATATGTAATATCTTCGACCACTTGGTCTACTGAGTATCACTCTGTAAAACTTTTTCTTTTCTCCTGCATTTTAATAGAAAGCCTTTTGTCAAAAAAAAAAGTTTGTATTTTAAGACGAAATTTTTAGACTACTAAAATCAACTATAAAGAACTTTTATCACGAAGTTTATATCCTCGAGAGATTTTTAGACTACTAAAAACCAACTATAAAAAACTTTTATCACGAAGTTTATATCCTCAAGTGATTTTATTGTCAGATAACAGTAGTGATGATGATAAAACTATGGCAGATAATTTCATAATGTTTTTTGGTTGCACACAATCTTTGAGCATGATGGATCAATTGTGATAAAACAATGTATAATATGGCATGGAAATCAAACCATTAAGTATGTATATTTGAATGCCCAACTTTGAATCAAGTATGAAGACTTTCAAATATACCATATAATCCACATATTTTCCCAATATAAATATTTTTCACGAATAGAAATTATCTATTTCAATAAATACATTCAGGTGTTACTGGAAGTTATTTTCTGAATAATACGGTATATTTGGAAGAGTTAAAATGATAAACTATATGGAAACATTGATAGAGATCAAGATAAATCTTATAACTTTCAGCAACTAATCCTTGTTTTGGGAGAAAGTTCATCAAGAGGATAAGAATCTGGATCATGGCGTTTTGGTGGCTTCACAAAAGAGTAATAAAGATTCATAATTTAGAAGATGGTGCAAACTGATGGACGTCAAAAATGCATGTGTATAGGCCATGAGGCTTAGCAAGTTCATCCTATTTGGTGATTAACTAGAATTCTTTTAAAAATCATAGTTTGAAAAAAATTTATGTTAAAATCATATATTATGTCATCATTTTTATTTATACCCGAGAAGATGAGCAAGAAAAAGCAATAAAAATAATATATATATATATACTGAGACCAAAAAACTCGTAGATCTTAGCTCGAAGACATATATTTATTTTTCATTTTCTAATTTATTTAATCTAAAACCTAAAAGTGATAAATTTCGTCAAACCATGTAACTATTAGATTAGAGAAATGCTATAGCTTTGTCCAATAAAAAAAAAAGAAAAGCTATAGCTTAAAGGGGTATGGGAGCGGGAAAATTTGTGGAAACTAGCGTAGAACCGCAAAAAAAAAATTTAACTGAAAATAATGAAATATAAAGCATACGAAACGGTAAGTAGAAAATATTTTAAAATTTTTTAAGGAATAAAAAAGTTTTTAGAGTCGAGATTTGATCTCATAACTTACAAGTGTGATACGGTATCACAATTTAGTGAAGTTCTGGGAGTAACCAAGGAATGCATTGGATGTCTCAGACAAACTATGCCACAACAAAGGAATCTATGGATAATTTTAATATAACACTATTGGCAAAAATTTATGGCGCCTTCTGGAAAATCTAAAAACTTTGCTAAGATAATTAATGGCATAAATATTTTGAAAATAAGTCTTTTGGATCATGTTAGGTCTATTCACAATCGTATGAATGGCGAAATTTAATTTCTTTCATTTTTTAGTTAACAAATGACTTATCAAAAAGGTGGAAACATGTAGTTCTGTTTTGTTTGGAATGATCTCCAGATGTCAGCCTCCCGCTAGGAAAATGTAAATCTCCAGAATTTTACTATACTCCCACTATAGACCAATTGATTGACCCATATATGAAAATGTAGATTTCAACAACTCATTCGATATACTTTCAATATTCAGATGTAATATTATACACAATTTACCCATAAGTGAATTTTTCCCGTCAAACTAATTAGGATGATATTTCACAAAATATGAGTAATATACAATAAAATCGGGTTACCGGGTGGCATGAAATATTTTGGACAAAATAGTAACATAACGGGTAGTAAAGCCATCAATAAAACATGTACATGATTTTGCATAGAAAGTGCCCCCAAAACTAAAACATTTTATATGGCAAATAATTTCATAATGTTTTTTGGTTGCACACAATATTTGAGCATGATGGATAAATTTTGATAAAACTACGTATAATGTGGCATGGAAATCAAACCATTAAGTATGTATTATTTGAATGCCCAACTTTGAATTAATTATAAACTTTCAAATATACCATATAATCCACATATTTTTCCAATATAAATATTTTTCACGAATAAGAATTATCTATTTCAAAAATACATACAGGTGTTACGGGAATTTATTTTCTGAACAATATGGTATATTTGGAAGAGTTAAAATGAGAAACTGTATGGAAACATTGATAGAGACCAAGATAAATCTTATAACTTTCGCCAACTAATCTTTATTTTGGGAGGAAGTTATAATCAAGAGGATAAGAATCTCGATCGTGGCGTTTTGGTGGCTTCACAAAGGGGTAATAAAAATTCATAATTTAGAAGATGGTGCAAACTGATAGACGTAAAAAATGCATGTGTATAGGCCATGAGGCGTAGCAAGTTCATCCTACTTAGTGGTTAATTAGAATTTTTTTAAAATCATTGTTTAAATTTTTTTTATGTTAGAGTCATATATTATGTCATCATTTTTATTTATACCAGATAGATTAACAAAAAAAAGAAATAAATAAATAAACATATATATATATATATATATATATATATATATATATATATATACATTACTGAGACAAAAAAAAATCGTAGATTTAAATTGAAGACAAATATTTTTTTTTCATTTTCTAATTTATTTAATCTAAAACCTAAAAGTGATAAATTTCGTCAAACCATGTTAACTATTAGATTAGATAGGGCTATAGCTTTTCCAAAAAAAAAAATGATATAATTTAATGGGAGATGTGAGCGGAAAATTAGTGGAAACTAGTGGAGAACCGCAAAAAAAAAATTAAAATGAAAATCATGAAATATAAAACATACGAAACGGTAAGTAAAAGATATTTTAAAAATTGTTAAGAAAAAAAAGTTCTTAGAGTCAAGATTTGATCTCGTAACTTACAAGTGTGATACGATATCATAGTTTAGTGAAGTTATGGGAGCAACCACGGAATGCACTGGATGTCTCAGACAAACTGTGCCACAACAAAAGAATCTATGGATAATTTTAATATAACATTATTGGCAAAAGTTTATGGCGGCTCCTGAAAAATCTAAAAACTTTGCTAAAATAATCAAAGGCATATATTCTTTGAAAACAAGTCTTTTGGATCATGTTAGATTTATTCACAATCGTATGGATGGCGAAATTTAATTTCTATCATTCTTTAGTTAACAAATGACTTATCAAAAAGGTGGAAACAAGGTGGAAACATGTAGTTCTATTTTGTTTGGAATGATCTCCAGATGTCAGCCTCCCGTTTGATGCTAGGAACATATAAATCTCCAAAACTTCACTATACTCTCACTATAGAGCAAATTGATTGACCCATATATGAAGATGTGGATTTCAACAACTCATTCAAGATATGTTTCAATATTCAGATGTAATATTATATACAGTTTATCCATATGTGAATTTTCCCTGTCAAACTAATTAGGATGAGATTTCATAATATATGAGAAATAATAATAAAATCGGGTTACCGAGTGGCATGAAATATTTTGGACAAAATAGTAACATAACGGGTAGTAGAGCCATCAATAAAACATGTACATGATTTTGCATGGAAACTCAGGGGCCCTAAAAATAAAACATTTTATATAGTAGATACTTTCATAATGTTTTTTGGTTGCACACGATCTTTGAGCATGATGGATCAATTGTGATAAAACTATGTATAATGTGGCATGGAAATGAAACCATTAAGTATGTATTATTTGAATGCCCAACTTTAAATCAAGTATTGTGACTTTCAAATATATCATATAATCTACATATTTTTCCAACATAAGTATTTTGCACGAATAGGAATTATCTATTTCAATAAATAGATTCAAGTGTTACTGGAAGTTATTTTCTGAACAATATGGTATATTTGGAAGAGTTAAAATGATAAACTATATGGAAACATTGATAGAGACCAAAATAAATCTTATAACTTTCAGCAACTAATCTTTATTTTGGGAGGAAGTTCATCAAGAGGATAAGAATCTGGATCATGGCGTTTTGGTGGCTTCACAAAGGGGTAATAAAGGTTCATTATTTAGAAGATGGTGCCAACTGATGAACGTCGAAAACGCATGTATATAGGCCATGAGACGTAGCAAGTTCATCCTATTTAGTGATTAATTAGAATTTTTTAAAAAATCATAGTTTAATTTTTTTATGTTAAAATCAAATATTGTGTCATTATTTTTATTTATACCCGAGTGGATTAACAAGAAATAAAAAACAATAATATATATATATAACTAACTGAGACCAAAAAAATTCTAGATATATTTTCTTTCATTTTCTAATTTATTTAATCTAAAATCTAAAAGTGAAAAATTTTGTTAAACCATGTAACTATTAGATTAGAGAAAGGTTATAGCTTTGTCAAAAAAAAGGCAATTTAGACAAACTCATAATATGCCTCTGAGTGTAATCTCAAGATATGTTTTACACTCAGAGGCAAATTCTGAGTTTGTCTTACACTAAGAGGCACAATTCAACATTTAAAGCAGTTTTCCTTGGTATTTGTTATTTACTAGGACAATAATATCTTCTGTGAGAACTTTGGTGGTTTTGTTATTAATTCAACTCATTTCCTTAATTGCTTTTATTTTAAATATTAATAAATATAAATAAATAAGTTTGATGTTATAAATTTTAAATTTTCATTCTATACATTTTGACATCCATTTATATATACTTTAGAAATTTAAATATGAAAACATAGAAAATGTCTTTATAATTAAAATACCGTGGATAGTATTGGATGGATAAACCATCCACAAAATATATAAATGAATGAATTATGGGCAAAGAAAATATGGAGAAAATTTAAAAGAAAGTGAGGATTATATTTCATCAAGTACATGAATTTATTGTTTGTGTTCGCTGTAGGAAAGAAAATCTTCTTCGTGGATAGAACCTTTCAGTTTAAAGAATGTTGTGATTTGGAATTGAACTTGTGATGGCATGAGAAATATAGATGTTGTTATAGCTATGAATCGATCCATTGGTTGTGGACGGCTCACCTGCAACCACTTCACCAAGAAAGACATCATCAGAAGTCATCCACTAGTTTCCAGAGATCTATTCAACCATCCACACATAATCCATCCACGCTCCAACTATCCACACACCACATATCCATGCAACCCCATCCATACGTTACCCGTTCACATCTCTGCAGATCTGGATTTTGAAATCGAAACTCTACAGATCTAGATTCTGAAGTCCACAACAACACTAAAAAACCAACAAAACAAAAACGAGAATCTATTAAAAGGATTTAGAAAATCAGACAATTTTATATCTCCTCTTCTCATCATCTTCTCTTTCATCTCTCCTCTTGGATATCTTCTTATGTCTCCACTGCAACTTCGGCTCTGTTTCTCAACATGTTCTTTTTCTTCCTCATCTTCTTCTCCGTAGAAATTACTCGAATTGGGAACAGCAGTGTGAGAAGACGAGCTGAGATTGGAACTGGGCTGCTATCCAACTTCCCCAATTGAGAATAGAAAATCCATATTGATATTGGTCTCATGCTCTGCCTCTCCGCTCAAATTCTTTTCTGCTATTCGTCGATCTTGTGCAGACACTATGTTGCTGACCAGTCAAAGTCGGAGCAACCGGAGACGGCCACATCGATGATTCCGTTTTTAGAGAATCGCAGCTAACAAATTTTAGGAAATTAGAAAAATTGGAGAAACTAAGGATTTTGGGATTTGGAAGAATGATTTCGGAATCGAAATAGGAAAGAGAAACAAAAAGGATATTGTGGAATTTTCAGCAGTAAAATTTTTTTGTTTAATGAAACGGTAGAAGAAACAAATCATAAGAAGAAAGTGTGTCAAAAACAAAATGTGTCTTGAAATGTAATTGCAAAGGGAAATAATGTCCCACATCATAAAAATTCATCTCTAATAAAGATTATAGAAACTTTTTTGAAACTATTAACAAGTACTTACTGACTACAAGTATCTACTGACTACTGATATAATGGAATCGAATGCTATTGTTAAAAAAGAAAAAGAAAATCAAATGCTATTGTTGGAGATGAGATTGCACACGTTTACGTATTGTATTCATTGTTTGATTAAAATTATTTTTAGCAGATCGGCGATAGCCGTTAAGGCGTCATGTCCACTGTCCGCGGTAGTATATATAGCACGTCGTTGCATAAAAACGGGATATAAACCGCGTGGCGTTTCTAGTAAAGTAAAACGTCTTGTTTCCTGGTTTCTAAGTACCAAACAACACGCAGTTTCTGTCTTCTCTTCCACCACTAGCCTGTCTCCTCGTTCTATTAAAAATCTCTCTGACCATCCCAAAGCAGAGCTTCAGCGATCTTCTCCATCCTCTGGTTTCATATCTAATCGTAAGTTCCTTTTTACTCCAAAGGGCTTGTACCGATCTCAATTTCATCGTCTTAGGAGTAATCAAGTAAATATGCACAGTAACCTAGATCTAAGATTAGGAATCGAATTTGATTGAAAACCCTAATTTCAAAATCAGTTCTTGATTTTTTTTCTCAATTGCAGTGATTTGGGGAACGAACGAGATGGGTTTCATAATGGAGTTTGCGGAGAATCTGGTGCTGAGGTTGATGGAGGATCCGGAGGTGAGAGACAGGAAGGCGAGGGAGCACATATATGAGATGCACGAGAGGTGTAAGAAGATTAAGGAGATGTGGGCTTTGCCTATTCGTCCTTACGGTTTCTGGACGTTCGAGCGTCACAACGCTCAGCTTCGTTGGGATCCTCAGATCAGTCAGGTTGCTGGTCGTAGGGACCCTTATGATGATCTCCTCCAGGACCATCCTTCTTCTTCATCTTCAGACTGATCGAACAGTGGTGAGTTATCTTTTGGTTACTATATGAATCTTTTTTAATATGCATTTGTGTCTTGTGATTAGATGAATTGCCATCGATATATGCTTTGAGTATTTAGTTTGGTTGAGGTGGTGTAAATGATTAGTGTTTGCACTTTTGTTCTACTTGATGGTCTAATCTCTGTAGATATATTTGGTGGTTGGGCTTAGCCCATTGTGTAGTGGCGTGGAGTGTTGTGTATTGTTCATGTGAGGAGTTTGTACATCTCTCCTTAGCATATGTGCTTGGAATCTGCAGTCTTTCTTCATACATATCAAAGTATCAGCTTTATTTACATTTTTTTCACAGCATGACTAGCTGTTGTTTGCAAGAGGACCTCAATTTTGATCCGTTTGTTGTCTCTTTCAGAACGAAGACGTCTTATGATACTGTCTGGAAGGATGCGTATGTCTCCCTTTGTTTCTTTTTTTTTTGTTCTTCAGGTGCCTGGAAGCTTGGTACAAACTCAAATAATAACACTCTTGAAGACTTGTTTTCAAATGAGAGAGTACTCATTGATTCTCTACTTGCATCTTTGTTATGAATATACTTTCTGAAATGTGATAATTTTTTTCTAATGTTCTTAAAAGTTTGTTGCTTAATAGATTAGATTCTTGATAACACATAAAACACACGAATCACAATTTTACACCAACAAGAAATGAAACACTTGCTAAAGCTACAAACCAAGTTCTGTGATCATTTACACAAGTTTCCCAACCCAACAAGCCAGACTCCAAAGACTACAAAATTCACAAATGTTTCAATCGGTGTCCGAATCAGACGACGACTCAGACGACGACAACGATTTGTTTCCATCAGAAGCAGTGGTAGTATCTCCTTTCTTTTGCGCTGCATCTTGTTCCTTTTCATAAGCCTTGACAATGTCATCAACAGGAACCAAAGGAAGATAACCAACCACAGGGTAACCCTTCTTTGTCATGTCAGTCACCAAATCATTGTACCTACCACACAAGTTTGCAGCCAGGGGCAAAGCTTTGTTTCCCACAGCATGAATCGGTTTGTACTGGTTGAGTTTAGCCCAGACTTTAACCGAGCTGGTCACAACGAAGTACTTGTACTCAGTTGCAGCATAGTTAAAGGCAGCTTTAGGACCACCGGTACGAGCCTCTTTCACAAAGCTTTGAGCCTTCTCTGTAGTTGTCTGGATCAACACCTTTGCTTGACTTACTACTTGCTTAGCCATTGGAGGAGCATGCTTATCAAACTTGTTCGAAACTTCACCAACCTAGAAAGCAAACAAAAGTAAAGACTCAGCCACAAAACTAGGTCATCAGATCTACCAATCAAGAAACTGGGGTTACCTTGTGATCAAGAAAGAGGAGGAGAGTATCTGGAACATCTTTGAATTTGTTGTAGACAGGTGTGACCACTGTGGTGACGACGCCTTCCACCTTTCCGACGGCCGGTTTAAGAGGACCGGAGTTTTGTTTTGCGTAGTCGTAGAGATTTGAGAGGGTAACAAGAACTTGGATCGCTGCAACTCTCACGAACCCTAGGTGGTTAAGCCCTAGCTCCTTACTGTTCTTCTCTGTTTCCATCTACACACCAAAGAAACAACTCAACAGCTCTCTCTTTACCTAGTTTTCTTTTGCTGTGTGTTGAGATCTTTCAAAAGTCTCTTGCTGCCTGTCACAACTACTAGTGGTCTCTATATTGTGTTAAAAAGTAGTAAAGTATCCGTCACATCAGGTTGAAGATTGGTTGCAAGACGAAAGCGATGGACTTAGTCCACGTGATCTGACGGTTGAGAATAAATCTGGTGGGGGTGGGGCCTGAAAAGAGAATCCTTTTCTTGAGTTTCGTATCGTGCGTGGATACTTCTAGGATGCTTAGCTGTGGGCTCCCCGTGACGTAATAAATATTTAAGGAGAATACCGACAAGGACACGTGTATACTTCCGACTGCATGGTGATTTTGTAAAATTCCTTGAGGTTTAATCTATGTTTGGATTAGCAGTAGTTAGCGAATTAAATTCTTGAAGAAGGAAAATAGCTCTACTTCATTACTATATTTGAAAGTAGTCGGTGCATTAGAAAAGTCCACGATAGCTTACAAGTTACAAATATATTATCTTCCCAAAAGCCATAAGATATATATTAATACTTGGATAATAAGCATGTCACGTTAGTATGGATTGCGTAGTGAAGAACATCAAATTTTGTAGTGTAGTGGTTCATGGATACTTGTATAATTGTTTTCTTTCATGCTTTAGGCTTCCAACCATTTAGGGCATCTCCAACCCAACTCCATTTTTTACTTCAAAATGGAATAAAAGTGAATATGGAGTAACATATGCTCCACCTCAATTCCATATCTCACTCCATTTTAAAGTTTACTCCATAAATGGAGTAATCTATTTTTTGTTTGTTCATGACTTCATTATGAAGAGAAAAATAGAATAGGGTTGGAGCAATTTTACTCCATATTCACTTTTACTCCATTTTGAAGGAAAAAATGGAGTTTTACATTGGAGATGCTCTTATGGCCGGTAGATTACAGAAAAGTATATATGGCCGGTAGCTACATAATGACATAACCCCTAAGCAATAAAGCAAGTGACCTTTGATGCTGTACTTCTCACCAAAAATGCCTCAAAGATACTCCCTCTGTTTTTTATTATAAGTCGTTTTAGAACTATGCACAGAGATTTAGAAAATCATTAATTTCTTAGATTTTCGAAACAAGAATATCATTAACTGTTTATCTAACCACAATTTAACCAATACAAAAATAGAAGATATTTTATTATTGGTTATACTGCATTAACTGTTAATAAATTTTACATAGATAACCGAAAACGTCTTATAATTTGGAACAAAAAAACTTCTCTAAAACGACTTATATTAAGAAACGGAGGGAGTATAATACTTCAAAGCATGAAAATAGTCTAGGAAATTGAAGTTTAACAGCTCAAAAGTAAGTAATAAATTGAGTAAGGATATGGGGAATATGCTGTTCCAGTATTGTAAAATTATGGATTATGCAGTTCCAGTACTGCATTGATAATTATCTTAAATAACATTAATGTTACCGACTCAATAATTCATATATAGTGGTCTAGTAAATTGAGGTGAGGATTCATATGTGGCTTTTACAATATTTAATTAATTTCCAATGCTTGTACATGATAAGTATATCAGACTACAACAATTTATATCAAACTTGTTCACTCATCTCTCAGGTCGGATATTCCTAAGAAAACAGACCTCTTTGTGTTTCCTTCCTTGAAATAGTCTACTCCTATTAAGTGACAGATCAAGAACTTGATAGGTATAAGACTAAGAGAGAAGAGAGAAGGAAGGCATATCTTCGATCCTGAAAACATCATCCATCATCAGCTCTCTCTCCAGCTGCGCCCTCGTACATCTCAACACATCCTACACCATCCATCCATCAATCTTATCATCACCATCACAGGCATAATATTGTATGTATCATAATGGAACCACAACTCACGTTGAATTCCATATAGGTGGCGTTCCTGTCTAGCCACTGTTTATCCATTACCGCAAAGGCAACGCAGTAAAGCAAATCAAAGGCCCATTCGTTTTCTAACATTTTCCAAGAACTTAGTCAATAATCAAGTATCCAAAGAGCAAGGTAAGAAAACTTGTCTGATATATATGTTTCCATGTCTTACCTGATAGCATTTGTAAGAATACCGACCGTACAAAAGTCCTAGGCTTTGCTGCACATGTAGGTTGAGTAAACAATAAGTTTTGCTTCACAATCTAAGGCAATACATTAAGAGAGAGAGAGTGGATGATTCTCACAGGCTTCTAGGTCGAGCATTTGCATGATCATGAAGGTAATGTTGACACCAGCAACAGCGAATGGATATTCCCAAGCCGCTCTTTCACCTCCTTGTTTCTTTAAAAGACGCTGAAACGAAGTCTACACACCAATGGAACCGAGAAGTTACATTAAGAGTGTTATGAATGTTCTCTAAGTAGAAAGTGTTGAGAAGTAAGTTTACCGGGAATGTCTTGGCAAAGAAGAGAAGATTCTCCAGCGATATAAATCCACCTCCTCTGATAACAACAGTCATAAAAAAACAAATGTAAGCACTATTTTTTGGCATGATCTATGTTACTTGAGAGAGCCTAACCTGAAATCAGTGGATGGATCTCTTCCTTGCCATCCCATATCTTTCCACTGATCTGAGATTAAAGCCTCAAGCTTCTCACCTGGATACGTTGCTGACCACAATGCTCTCAGTGCATCCTGATGGTCAGGCCGCGACGCATCGAAGCAATTATTCATTCTCTTCGTCAGCCTCTTTAGTCTTTCTTCCTGAAAAGATATGGTTTCGATAAAAGACAGTTCATGAAGCTGTGTGTTTTCTATTTGTGTTATACCTGCAATGGTGTCAAGTTAGAGCAGATGCGTTCGTAAGCTCTCTTGCGGTGGAAGCACACGCATGTTAGCCTCTTCTTGATTTTCAAACTCGGCGTGCCAGTGCCACCACAACTCGCATCCTCTGGATCTGCATTATTCAGCCCTACACAAAAATAAACAAGATCACATCAAGAACACAAGGTAGCCGAAGGAAGGATCTTTTAACCGCTATGTTGTTGATAAATTACGTTTCCTAACCAAATTGGGCTCGAGAATTACATGAAAGCATCTAAATACTTACTATAGAACTAAAGTAGTACGTTCCATTAGAACTGAAGCTTCAAAACAGACTTGGTCAAGTCATATGAAGACGAGGGCCCCAAGGGTTCGATTAATACATCCCCTAGTCTATATTTGACATGTGTCATTACCATATTAATTTTGAAAGAAAAATTATGACATGGCACACTAACATTGATGACATGGCTTGAAATAAATTATGACATGGATATTACATTTAGTGTTGATTTATATTTAAGATATTTTTTAAAAATATGATAATAACTTATAGATAATTATGACATATTTATATTTAATATTGATTTATATTTAAAGTAAGTTTTTAAAATATGGTAATAATTTATATATCATAATTAATATAAAAATAAATAATAAATTAAATAAAAATATAATAATAATTAAAATTTCGAAATATTATTTAGCTATATTTTTATAAGTATATTTTTAAAAAATTAATAATTTTCATTAAATAGTAACATGGACATTTACTTTTATTGTTGATTTGTATTTTTAGTAAGTTTTTAAAATATGGTAATAACTCATAGATCAGCATTAATATAGCAATAGCTATATTTTATAAGTATATTTTTTTTTCAAATAATTTTCTTTAAACAGTGACATGGACATTTACTTTTATTGTTGATTTGTATTTTTAGTAAGTTTTTAAAATATGGTAATAACTCATAGATCATCATTAATATAGCAATAAATAATATTATGTTATAAATAGAAATATAATATTATTTTGGATTTTTCAAAAGTTAATTTTATTTTATAATTATTATTAGTAAAACAATTCTTCAGAATTATACAGTTTTTAAATGTAATTTTCTAATCCAATACTATTAGTTTATTTTTAAGATCCACAAATTTTAGAAAATTATTTAGTTTTATGTTTTGATAATTATACACTTAACAAAATTTTCTATTACATTTACAAAATTTGATTTAATATATTTTACAAAAGATATACATATATATTAGTATATTACTAAATATACATTGAATAAAAATATTTTTTTTTAATCTTAAAATTTTACATATGATTAAATTAAGATTGTATATTGTAAGCAAATAATAAAATCAAAAATTAACAAAATCAAAAATTAACAAAATTTATATTTTAAAATAAATTTATATTTTAAAACTTTTATTTCTGCACATGGTGCAGGAAAACACCTAGTTTTATTTAAATATTATACACTTTCTAATAAATATTAAATAATAATAAATAATTTAATTTACGTTTTTTAAATTCTAATATATATTAATATAAATAATTACTGTATATAATAAATTTTTGGAATATCTATCTTCGTGGAACAAAAAATAAATCTAGAAAATCTATTTTTTCTGGAAACAGAGTAAATGTAAAAGATGTCCAACAAAACTAAAGATTTTTAAGTTTGGGTTTGGGTCCAAATAGGTTTATTTACATTCGTTTTGATTTTTGGATCAACATTTTGTCATGGTTCTGGTTCGGTTTAGATTGGTTAATCAAGATTGGACATTCCAAGATCTCATTATGTGACAAGTTACCTAACAATAGACCCATAGACAATAATAATTCTAAGCGCCATCGCCATATGGAAAACATTATGATTCACCTTACCACTAGCCCTCTACTTCACTTTATAGAAACTTGTCAACATATGCCCTAGAGGCTGATTTAGATATATGGGGACCAAAATCATAGCACGAGAAATAAAGTTTTACTAGATTCTGACCCGCCCGATCGGGCGGGTTATATTCATTCAAAAGTAACTGTAATTGACATATAAAGAAATGAATTAGTCAGTGTAAATTTGTTTTTTGGTCATAATCTTGTGTAACCTTTTTGATACAATAGGCTGTGGTAAACGGGGGTTAGAATCAAAGAAACTGATATTTCTATTATTTTTATTACTATAACTCGGTACTCAGAGGAACATTATTCAAATAACTATAAATTGCATAAAACATTGAAGACGATATTTATTGTTGCAGTCGAGTTTTACTTCTTAGTTGGTGTATATCCATAGTTACAGTTAACCATATCAATTTAAAATTTTTTTTTCGAAAAAAGAAAATAATATCTTAGTTTTTTTGCCTAAATATTTTCGGAAATATTTTCCTTAGTTTTGTTTCTGTTTAGACTTGAATGTTAAGTGAGACAAAAGTAATTTTGTCGTTTAGATTTTTTTTTAATAACTTAAGTTTATAAATTATTTAAGATACCAACGAAAGAAGTATCTCCGAGTATTTATAAATATTGTAAAATTTCTTATAACTGAATTTGTATTATCATGTGATTGTATTTAGAAGTGATCATGAACTAATCTTTTAGTATAGATCCTTTTCATCATGGTATAATTTTTTTGATTATTGATATCAGTGTTACCTATTACTTGTACATGTTTTTCGTAATAAGATAGATTAGCAATATAATCTCTTATTAACTTGGTTTTAGAATATGTCATTTGTTTTTTTATACGTTAATAAATTTTATTTGAATTAATTCTTTAGATATGACTATATTAGAAACGTGTAAAAGACCTCATATGGGTGTGACAAAATTTTGATATTTTTCTTTGTTTGATAAAATTTTGAAGTTATATATGATATAAAGGTGATAAAATATGAAATAACTATAGTTTCAGTCTATAAACGCATGTGATATCTAAAATTCTAAAGATTAGTTCATCATGACAACTATAAAGCAATCTTTCAAATTTCTCTACAAATACGAACTAATTTGTATATGATAGATCAACTTGTAAATATGAGCGTATGATAACAAATAAGTACCTTTATGTTACAATCTATCAACCCACACTAATATGATCTTACTAAAAAAAAAGATTGAATAACATGTATAGTATTTATAAATGTTACGAAGTTATAGTACACGATAAGAGAGGAGTTATAAAGTCATAATATTGGACCAGTTATTTCCAAAACCAATAGAAATATAGAAGGTCTAATAATGGATTAATGTGGATATAACTTTATAAGAAAGAAGTATATTTAATTTAAAATCTTACAAAACAATAGTTAGGTCCAAGGGAATGTTTCTGTTTTAATAAGATAGATATCGTTTTTACATCTTAGAATTAATCCAAGAGTGTCAAATTATTTTACCTAAGAGTCTGAGACCGCAGATCTACTTAAAGTTTGACTCACGTGGCAGACCGATTGAATCATTCACGGATCTCTCAAACCCGCACGATTAAACTAAACCGGTAAAATCCTATGAACAACCGATCCGAATTATTCACTAGGGACCCACAATGGGACCCAAGCTTGGATTATGATTTTCAGACACGAAATGAAGCCGATGCTCCTTCTAACCCGGACACCTAATAATTGTGCCAAGAAGAGTCCTAAAACATCACATATTCTATACTTTTTAAAACATGCTCTGTATATATGATATCATTATAGTGTTGAAATGAAACCATATAAAATTTTTAAAATACTAATTTTCTTGTAGATGTTTTTTTCTGGTTTATCACTATTGACCCACGTTACTGAGTCTACCGGTCAAATATACTGTAGGTAAGCACATACTCTGCTACAGTTTACCAGCTTTGAGTGAATGAAACATCACTGAAAACGACGGTTAAAATTATACCCACACTTGGCGCAATGTGCAACATTCTAACATTTACAACTAAACTAAACTAACTTTCATATAAAATGGAGATTTTAATTAAGAAAGAATGATTATATGGTGAAGTGAGAAATTTCAATTTGGTTTCCGTTTCTAAAGAACCAAAAAGAAATATAAATCTTTGGCATCACATCGCATGGATCTAGTAAAGGAGAATAAATAGAAATGAACAAAGATCAAATACGGATATTCCATTGAGATGATCGGCGTTACCAACTATAGAAAGGGAAATGTACCGGCGAGAGGAGAAAACGTACCGGCAGAGACGTCAGAATGAGCAGCGGAGGAGGAGGGAGGTGAAAGATGACGAGCTCCGACGCATGAAATTCTGACAACTCGCATCTCGTTTTTTGGAGATATTCTTCTCCAGATTCCGCTTTTTATTTTGCTGAGGAGAGAACGTGCCTGTTACTACTTACTACTAACTACTACTCTCTTAGCTCCTCGTCAGCTTCGGCGACTGTGACTTATTTATACAGATAGCGGAATGACGCATATGCCCCCTTCATCAAGATCTAAAGATAATATAATTTCATAGTTATGCCACATAAACACGTTTTCTGGTTTTATTGCTATTTAACCATCTCGGTGTGGTGATTTAAGCCCATGACTCCCAGGTCCCCACAAAGCGACTACACACCAAATGGTCGCAATTATTACAATAGTGGGTTTAGAACAAGACAAACAGGAATAAGAAAGGAGAAGCAGCTTGATCCTCTGTTTTCACCACGAGTTCACAACAAGATGAACTCTCACCTTAAAAAATATTATTATGTGGTTATAAAAATGATGTTTTTAAAGTATATATATGCCCCCCTATAAAATGGATCATGAAACTCAAAAGGTAACAAAAGAATCAACTAATGTACAGTATTGAAGGGAAGAAAGAATGATAAAAGGCTTTTTAATCCTGTCATTCTTCAGAGCCACCAATCAGGGACTTTCAACCTCCTGTTTCTATGTACAGCGAGCTTGACATTTGGTATCTTGTGTTTCACCTGTCTCCACAACATGTTCACTGCGTCTTCTCTCTTGGGCGGGTACTGAAACTCGAAGTGATGAGACACGTTCTTCAGGTTTTCCCACATTTGCAGCCATTTCTCCTTGGGAAACTGCCGGAGGTTGTCGAGGATGAATCCTGGTTCAAGCGCCTCTTTTACAGAATAGAAGACTGAGAACTCTGAGTAGTCTATCTCATCTTCGAACGGCAGCTCGATCTTGTCGCTTATGATGACCGGAACACAGTGACTTACAATGGCATCAAATAAGCGGCATGATGATGGAGTGTCTCCAGCTGGATGCAGACAGAACTTTGATGATCTCATTCCTTCCGTAGACTGGAGTGGCAAGCAAACAAACATACACAATAAGAGAAGAAATACTATCACAGTGATTTTTTATTTATTTTTTAATACAAGGAAGTTCGGGCCAAAGCTATATCCCAGGCCCGAAACCTTGTAATATTAGTTTCGTCCAGTGTTCTAAAAATTGCTCTAGGCGGCACCTAAGGCCCCCGCCTAGTAGGCAAATCGAGTATGAGCGAAACAATTTTTTAAAAAATCGGTCTAGGCGTCTGAAAAATCGGTCTAAGCACCCGCATAAACAATAATCCTCTATAAAACGCTTAATCACCGCCCAGTGATTTTTAAACATTGGTTTCGTCCCATCGGTCACTCGAATCGGGGGCCCTCTAACACAACGATCATGGTCCTTTCCAGTTGTGCTAATCACAGTGATTGGTTCCAATCAAATAATCTTCCTCTTATTCCTCTAAACCAGCTTACAAAGAGCAAGAACCAAAGATCTCAACACCTAACACATGAAGCAGTGTCCTAGGATCTAAACCATATGAAACCTTGCAAAGAGTAAAACTCTGATATAAGACACAAGGACTTACCACTTTGATGTTTTGTGTAGTTGCTACACTCTTCTCATAGCGAACATCAGAGTTACCAGCAAGCAACTTCTCCAACTGACGACGGATTTTACCATCAGCTTTCCTAACAGTATTCCCACGGAAGTAAAGAAGCGTGCTGCGAGACTCGTACGGATCCGGAGTACTATCATCCCCATCATCCCCATCAAAGGACTCAACCACATGTACATACGGAGACACCACATCTTTACCTAAACGCGCCATCTCCTTAGGGTAACGCCCAAAGTCAGCGACAATGAGGATCGACGCGTTCACTAGCTGCCTCAAGAATCTAAAAGCGTTAGGATGCGTCATGGGAATCACATGGTCTCTACCGCCCGAACGTTGCCAGTACTTGGAGTTCTCAAGATACTCCATTAACTCAACCTGAAAAACAACAATTTGTAAAATCGTCAACGGTTTGACCGGTAATCGCCGGTCAGATTTCAGGATTTCGGATCGTTTACCTGTAGTAGCCGGTCAAACTCCGTATCCGGATCCGTCATGTTCTTGCCGTGAGTGTTGAAGCTTAAGGAAGAGAAGAAAGGGACGAAGAAGGCGTCCGCCGATTCCGGATCAAAAACCCTAACCGCCTCTTTCTCTTTCTCTCCCTCGCGGTGGAGAAGGGAGGCCATGAGCCAGTACTCGACGCTGTGCTGGCGCTGGACGCCGGAGGTCTGGGACCAGGGAGGGAGATTCTCGGCGGTGATCGGGTCGACTTCCGAGAGGTGAGGATCCATCATCGCGATGTTGAATTTTCGCGGGAGATCGTACATGAAGACGCGGAGAGGTCGTGAGGCGGTGGTGGAGGAGTTACAGGAGGGGGAGATGGCGCGGGGGAGGGACTGGAGCTGGGTGAAGTAAGGGGTTGGATCTACAGTGCCCATGTAGATTGAGTAGGAAGCAATGAGGAAGACGAAGAGGACGATGGTGCATATGGTTTTGCCGTACATTTCTTATTCGTTGAATTGAATTTTGAGATTTGGATCCAACGGTGTGTCTTTTGTATTTTGTGTGTTGTTGTCGTTGTTGTTGCTTGAGTTTTGACGAAACGTATCGAGTCATCATAATAGAATAAACGAAGAGATTCTTCTAGTCAGAATTTTGATCTGGTAACCCGTGTAAGTGGGCTAGTGGTAAGGACGATGTCCGGCTGAGGGCTAGCGTAGTGCTATGATGCTCAATAATCCGGCTTCGAATCCCTGCGGCTGCAAACAATTACACGGGCCACCGGGACCTTGACATTCCACTCCGGGGATGGTAGTGGGCTTGCCCACTCGAACTACCATTTTTTAGAATTTTGATCTGGTAATTATTAAGGTTTTTACGAGTCGAATCCCTTTTTTTTTAATTTGAAAGTTTTATAGATCTTGAAAGGATTTATTTGTGAAATATCAGAAAATAAAAATAAATAATTGTACTGAAAAGTAGGGAGAGATAGGAAGAGAAAAGAAGACAGAAATGGGGGTTTTGGTTAGTTAATGAATTATATTCTTTTATAGTTATTTTGGTTTTGTTTGTTTTTGTAGCTGGATCTGAATGCTATTATTCAGATATTGTTCATTTGAAATATTAAAAAGCAGTAAAGTTTCTATGCTACATTTGCATCTCAAAATTCAAAATACCTAAATATTTTTGATATAAATATAAAACTTAGCTATTATAATTATTAAATAATATTTTTATGGAAAAACCAAAAAAATTCACCAAAATCGAAAATGTTATGAAACTGAGTGGGGAAATGTGTTTTCTATTAATCTCGACCAGGGGTCTTACATATATATATACATCAGGTCGTGTTTATTCTAAGTGGATAAGTACAACAGTCGATAAGCATTATCTTCGGCGGTTGGTACGGTCCTGGTCGGTCCGGGTATGTCGATCACAATCTGGTACATAACACTCCCCCTTGATCGACATATCCGGTACTGGTTCGTTGCATGCTTAATGTTGTCTCATTAAAACCTCTCCTGTAAAACCTCAAAACCAATGTGGCAAAATGGGAAACCATGGACAGGAAAAAGAGTACAACACATGAACTCCCCCTAATGAATGCATCACTGTAGATTTTTCGACGATGCATTCCTATCTGGTCGATGAGCTTCTTGTAATATTTTGTAATTTCGACGGCCTTCTGGAACTTCATTTGGACATGGTCAAGACGTGCTCCTTTGATACTGACCACTCGACAATGTCTTCATGTTCTGGTCGGATGGATGATGCTCAATCAGTACTCGGATAGTACTCGACCAATACTTGGATGTACCTCTATCCTGCGATTAAATCTTTCTTGAAGGTCCTCTCATGTCGCATGGTTCT
Source organism: Raphanus sativus (assembly GCF_000801105.2). Lineage (NCBI taxonomy): Eukaryota > Viridiplantae > Streptophyta > Magnoliopsida > Brassicales > Brassicaceae > Raphanus > Raphanus sativus. Next base: position 7,397,833 of record NC_079512.1, on the reverse strand, counting down.
TCTAGTCTCATGGCTTTGCCATACCGTGGACACTTTCATTTTATTATTGACTCAGACATTCTTCTGGTCACTTTCTCTGGATGATGTCTCATGACTTCTTTCATTTTGTCGTAGACAATGCTATGTTTTCGAAAACATACATGTTAAGTCATAGACCTTGTCATCACACGCCAATATACTCATATATGGCTAAGGTTTCTAGTCCCATCATATTCTGTCCAAAATCAATCGATAACTTGTATCATTGAAATCATTGAACCATTGAACTTCTCTTTAGGTTGGTTTGGTATAAACATAAACACAAGGAATTATAATATCCTCTATAAGGATCTATGGACTGATTGTACTAACTATTTTCTTAGTCTATCATTTGCAGCTGCCTTGTTTCAGTCCATGAATAGCTTAGGAACAAAACTATTCTATGAGAATTTCTTTTCTCATCTTTTTGATACTTTTATTATTTCTTTATCCAGTGATCAATCATGCTGCTTACTACATTTCTCTTTTCTTATATCCAGACCTTTATCATTTTCGAATTTGTAGTAGCATCCACCACATAGGAGTACATCTCCTTATAATCTGTTCATTGGTCTTTGTGAGTATCCTTGTGTAATCAAGCCATTCTTTGAATGCTGTAAATAGGAATATGAACACCTTAGTCCATGTCTCACGATTTCTTTTTCTTTCCCACACAGGACCTATTTTTCACTGGTTTTATCTTATCAGATAGTGTTTCTATATATGGCCAATACACCCATCTCTTTTATAGATTCTTTGAATCTTTCTTTAAACCCCCCACGGTTTCAACCTTTTAATATATGAATGCATTCTTGTATTCATGTGGGTTCTGATCCTCGCTTATATATTTTAAACTTAAGTGTTATTTTCTTATGCATCTTTATCTTTTATGTGTGTATGTGTCGACACTCTTTTATATGTATGGTTCCATTGTGTTCCAGACATGAACTAATCGATTAGAGATTTCATTCTTACTAAGAACCTTCATTACCTTGCAGTTTGGCGTCCCAAACTACATGGTCTGGTACTTTAGATGTTTAGCTGTGCAGCCTTATCTCAATGTCTGGTCTGATTTCCCTTATGACCTCGGATATGTCATTTCTATGCACCTTTCTTTTCATTTCCGAGGTTCCTTATCTTATGGAACATATTGGTCTATCTTTAGACTATATAGCAACTTGATTATGTCTCTTCTAGGACATTAATTTCGTGGTGCTTAAGCTGGTATGACTTAGTCATTCTTTTTCTTTTCTTTTCGGGTCTAATCTGTTTGGCATTCTTTTAGCTAGCTTTGTATGATCTTTCTTTGGACGTCTTAAATCATATTCTCTGGTCCGAGGATCTTGCCAAGACAAGGATGGTTAATACCATTCCATTTCTTTATACTTGTACCAGCTTATTTCTTTCTCCCCCTGATGTTGGATAATCGGATTTAATCATGCAATCCGTAAACCTGGCCTTAATCTGATCACCCATATTTGGCTCAAGGTTTCTTATAAAATCGTGGGAGAAAGCATTCTCATATCCAACATATATTCCCAATCTTATCTCATCTTCTTATGAGGTTCCATCCTAGACGGCACATATTATTGTGGTGGTCTAAACATAATCTCTTAGGATGGTCTATGTCTGGATCATGACCATTTATCATTCTTAGATAGGAATATCTATGCTCACTTTATATGGCCTGATGCATATTTTTATTACATGTAAATCCATGTGTTCCCAAGCATTAGCTAGTGATCTTTGTATCACAAAGAATTCGGCCAAGTTCTATCATGGTCATAGACCATGTCACTCGGATTTTTAGTGTTGTTCATGGACCACGAGAGTGTCATTTCTCCCCCTCATGAACATGCTATAAATCTTTTAGATGCTTGGAACATTATAGCCTTATGAGTTTCCCTTGTGTACATGTTACACAACGTGAGATTCTTTGGGATAACTCTTTTGTGCCTTTTGCATCAATTTTAAAGACATGGATGGCTAGTCCAGTCATGCCATAAAGTGTGTAAAATTTCGTGGTCAACCTATCTGGTTACCTAGGCCTTGTGCCTTTATCATACTGATCTTTTAGCATAGTTTAGATCAGTCGGGAGTACAGTCTCGACCATTTCTATGCCTTGGGCGATTTTTATTTATAATTTTGAAGGAACTTTTTATTTCTTTTACCCATTGGTTCAATGTGGAAACCATTCATTTTCAAAATTTTATAACTCAAATGGGTCTTTTATTTGGGTGAATAATTCATGCCCCCTTTAGGCAATGCCTTTGGTCGGATAATTTTAATTACTATACTCATTTTTAATTTTTCATTTGTCATTTATCAATAAAGAAATTATCAAGCAAGTCAAACATGATAATATAAAACTAAAACAACTCTTATTATATAGAAAAAATCGTAAATGACAAACAAATCAAAACATAAAATCAGAATGTCGAAATCTCGATTCTTAGGCAATGTATATGCCGGCCACTCCTTTTATTAATCTGGACGTGGCTTCTTTGGATTCATCCTTATTCTCTCCAGCCTTATTGGGTTCAGGAAGTCTCATCTCACTGGTTTTGCTTTAGTATCTCATTATTCTTCTCAGCTTGTAATAGATACGAGATCAAATTCGTATCAGTGGTGAAACCTTTTTTCTGTACGTATATTGTAACAATAGATCCCTTGGATCATCTGTGAGGAATGTCTTTTCCAGTAAATCTTCATCTGTTACCTCTTCACCACATAGTTTCAATTTAGAAACGATTTTGATTAGAGCTGAGTTATATTCATCTATGGACTTAAAGTCCCGAAATCTGAGATTTATCCACTCATGCATAGCCTTTGGTAATAACACTATTATGTATCTGGATTTTAACTCTGTCCAAAGGTCTAGAGGGTTCTCAATATTTAGATATTAATCTCTGAGATCCTCAGTGAGATGTTGGCGAATAATTGTTACTGCCCCATATTTTTTATTTTCAGTTGCAGACTCGCCTTTGATGATACATCTGTCAAGTCCTAGTATCTTCAGGACAATTGCAGTGTTCATGGCCTATTTTAAATAATTATCTCCAGAGAGATTAAGGGCTGAATAATCCAAATTCGACATCTGAAAATATAGATTTTAGAGTCTTATTATTTGACTTATAATTAGATTCAAACAATGCATTTTTGGGTTTCTTTCAACCTTGTAATTATGCAATGTGATTTGGCTTCTTCAACCTATAAATTATATAATTCAATCCTATTTATTTTTTTAGTCAATATAACAATGGAACTTTGGTTTCTTTCAACCTTTGAATTTATGCAATGTAATCCGATTTTCCATTAAATATAGCAATTCGATTTTCTCATATGATCAATCAATTAAAAAATTGTTTTATGATGCAACTTTAGCAATCATTGTCTACATGAACAATATGAGCTAAAAAAAATTAAAATCAGATCAAACTATTGATTCTAGATGATTTAAAATGTTATCGGATTCTAGAGAAAGAAAATAGGATTTAGGGTTTCAAAAATATAGGGTTTCACTTTTTAATAATTATTTTCGAAACCATTGATCTGAATAATAATTATATGACTTAGAAAATCAGATCAATCTTAACAATTATAGCATTTTTCTAATCTTTCAAAAGAAAAATGGAAAGTTTCCAGCAACTTATAAAAAACAATTTCTCAAAGACGAACGTTTTTAGAAAAATTAATTTTGCATTCTAGCAATCTAGAAACATTCAATTATGGTTTTAAACAAGTTTTAGCAATCTTCCATTATTCTAAAACTAATATGGAAATTTTCAGAAACCATAAAAGTCAATTTTCACAAAACCGGAAAGTTTTAGAAAAAGTAAAATTTGCAATTTAGTAATCTGGAAAAATCCGGAATTTTTCTAGCAATCTCCAGTGATTCAACCAAAATCAGAATGAGATCCTAACAATCGTTTGTAGGTGATTCAAACACTTCAAACAATCACACACTTTTATGCAGTTTTTTCGGTATGAAAAATTTACACTATGACTATGTGATTAAAAACTAATTTGATGAAACTACTTATAGGATTTCTTAGTTAGGATTTATCATGAATTTTGGTGAATTTTAATTAATTTTCGGAATTTATTTGTGGAGGTCAATTTCTAACCAGAAAGCGAAAAATCGTTTTCCACATAGTTCCAGACCAATGGGTCGGATTCTGATGATGGAAAACTAACTTTGGGGATTTTTATGAAATTATCATGAATTTTAATTAATTTATAGACAATAATACATAATAGGTCATATTTAGGGTTTTAATTACTTTATATATCAATATATCAGGCTGTGAGATTCAAAACCATTAGGGTTTCGAGTTTAATTGTTAGAAACAATCTCTGTTGAACTTAAAAGCTCCAACTTACTCAAAGGGTTTCGGGATCTATTATCTTAGGGTTTGGGGTTTGGCAAATTTTAATGGTCATTTCTTTATCAATCAACCAAATTCAGTATGTATTTTTTTTTAGGTTTCAGAATTTTAATTACCTAAATTTTTGATGTTTGTAGAACTGGACCACCGAGAGCAGGAACGAGTCGGGTCGCGAACTGCATGACCGGAACGGATAAGGAGCTGGTCGCGTGTCTTAGGTTGAGCAAAAACCTTTTGTATCTTTAGAAACCTTAATCAAAAACTAATCAAAACAAGTTAGTATAGATAGATGAAGCAAATCGCAGAAAATAACAAAGTATAGAGAGAGGTTGCGGTTTAGGCTTTTTATTAGGGTTTTAGGGTAGTTGACGGTGCGGGTTGGAACGGAGCTTGAGGGCCCGTTTGAGATCGGATTGATACGAGGTTTGCGGCGATGTATTATTCACGTCAAGATCTTCAATTTGATATATTACACGTCGTCTGGATCCTTACGGTTTGAGAGAACGAACGGTTTGAAGTCGTCGAATGAGTTTTAGAATTTCAGGGTTTTAGGTCACTTGACGGCGATTTTTAGAATAGAGCGTGAGGGCGCGTCCGGAGTCAGATAGAGGCGAGACCGACGGTGTTGGATTCGTCTCGTCAAGAGCTTTAATTTGATATATTAATAGTCGTCTGGGTCTGTACGATTTGAGAGAACGAACTGTTTGAAGTGGTGCCGTCAATTAGGGTTTTTGAGGTAGTTCGAAATTTCAGAATCTCGTGCTGATAACGTGTTATGAAACTAAGTGGGGAAACATGTTTTCTATTAATCTCGACCAGGGGTCTTACATATATATATATACATCAGGTCGTATTTATCCTAAGTGGATAAGTACAACAGTCGATAAACATTATCTTCTGCGGTTGGTACGGTCCTGGTCGGTCCGGTTATGTCGATCACAATCTGGTACATAACAGAAAACATAATTTTCCTGCCAGCCAAACCAAAAATGCATTAAATCAAGTTTTAAAATTTACTATTATTTAATAAATGATTTAAATCTAGTGTGTGCAAGTTTTAAGAATTTTAAAATTCTATATATTTTAATTGATTTCAAATCATATTTTATAGACTCTCATGAACAAATTATTGAATTTAAAATCCAAAATATACTGTATAGATTTTAGAATTCATCAGTTTAAACTATCTTAAGATTTTATAGATTACAAAACATGAATAGTTAACTTTAAATAAATGATTGAATGACACTCTCTTAGTGTATAGTATAAAAATTAAAATTATTTCATTAATACTTTCAGCTTAAAATATGATAAACAAAATTTTAAAGCATAAATATAATTGTACTGAAAATATAATAAATTTAATTTATTATTAAGTTACTCAGTTTAAGAGAAAAAAAATCAATTCATTGAAAATATAATAAGTAATAATGGCGATTGATGTGAGTTTGCCACATCTTCTAAAATGATATATCTATACTATTAAAGTACAAGCATATTTGAATTTTTACTCTTTTTACCCCTACTAAGGAGCATTTTCTTTGTATTTATTAAGGGTATTCTGAACGTTTTACGCCAGTTTCTTCTTAATTATTTTTTGGTTTGTCATTAATCACCGGTTTCCTAATTTAATTTCGGTCTGTGATTATTTCTCTGTTTGATACTGCATCGATTATCTATATTATTAAAGTACAAGCACATTAGGATTTTTACTCTTTTTACCCCTACTAAGGAGCCTTCCTTTGTATTCATTAAGGATATTCTGGACGTTTTACGCCAGTTTCTTCTTAATTATTTTTTGGTTTGTCATTAATCACCGGTTTCCTAATTTAATTTTGGTCTGGATTATTTCTCTGTTTGATATTGTATCGATTATTTCCATGTTTAATACTGTCATTATCCACCGGTTTTCTAATTCTAAAATTATTAATTTTGAGAACAATCATTATCATTTAAAACGATTTTGAAAAATATAAATATATTTTAAACAAATTTCCAACTTATTATCACCGAATTTGTCTTATCATTGGAAAAAAATCACAATATTAAAAATACCGGGTTACCAACCGGTAATTCGTTCAACCGCAGGTGCGAGTCGGGTTTCAAAACACTGATCAAAACTATAAAACTGTTATATTGATTTATATTTAAAATATCTAATTCAAAATCAAAAACCTAAAAATACATGTACAATATAGTTTTAACCGAACATAAACCCGAGTATAAAACACATATATAAGACGGGTTATATAAATGCATATACAAGACGGATTATATAAATGTGATTATATAAAAAAATTACCAAACATAAACCCGCGCTTTGAAAGCGCGGGTCAAAATCTAGTATACTATTAAAAGGGAAGCAGTCTTGAAAAGTCGACTTATGCAAGTTGTTTGAACCCTTTCATAATTTTATTTATGTTATAGTTTATATTACCTTAATTAATCAACCCACCTAATTCGGTTAGTATCTATGTCAAATTAAGATTACGTTTATAACAGAATGATGTTTCATCATTATATCCCCGACGTTTGTGCATCAAACATACCATTTTGCACATCTCAATTTTTAAGTGTATTATTCTTATTCAATTTATACGTAAGAAATATATGGAAACAAGTTAATAATTGGATCACCCTAGATTTTTGCATCAAACTTACCTTTTTACATATCTCAATATTTAAGTTTATTTATTCAATTCTTTTTTTTTGAAAAAAAAGAGTTAAACCCGAATCTATTAAATACACAGACCTAACCTCCGAGTGAGAAATGCAACTCACGGATAGACCCTTTCTCAAGTATTCAAATAGACTGAAATGCAGTAGCCGATATCCGTGTAGATGACCAGAAATATGTGACTTATTTATTCAATTCTTACGAAAAGAAGAAGTCAAAACAAGTTAATAATATGCAATATACATGTTTTCGACCTTCTTTACCAATATATATAATTTGACCTTATATAGATAGGCAAACATAAAAAAATTAAAATAGTATCAATCGTGATACTATTACATTAAATTATTTTTAAAATTTTTACAAATCAAAATATATACAAAATAAAATTAGATAAACACTTTAGTGACTATCTGTTATATATATATATATATATTACGTTAAACTAATTTGTATAAAAAATATTATAATAACAGTTTGTTATTGAAGTTAAGTTTAAAAATTATTAAAAACCCTACTAATCGTTGACAAAAAAAAAACTACTAATTGTTTTTTTTCTGTTTAACTTTTAAAAAAAACCTACGAAGTTGTACTATTAAATTAGTCAAAAATATTCGAAAGTAAATATCAATTCTCACTAACTTAATAAATTTAACTCTTATAAAATATACACAAATATAATGAAAAAATAGGTTTGGGAATCGAGTCTTCGGGTCTGGTATAAATCAGTTCCAGTTCAAGTTCTTCGGGTCTTCGACATTTGAATGCAACTAGGTATTTGAAAATAATTTAGTTCGGTATCTTTTGGATCTGGGTCAGTTCGAGTATATAATTTAAAATACTGGCAATTCAAGTACGTAATGGGTCCGGCTTGATATTTAGGTATTTTGGACCAAAAAGACTCAAAGCACCTGAAAAGTTGTAAAATCCGAAACACAAAATATATCCAAAAATATTGAAACACCCAAAACCCCGAAATTTTATCCCGATAAACCAAAAAATCCAAATTTTTATTCGAAAACCCTAAATACTCTTTTTAATTAAAATTTACCTGAAACTTGAAACTATAAACCGAAAAAGTGAACCCAAAACTTATAAAAATATATTTCTAAACTGAAAACATATATGAAATACCCAAATATAAATAATATACACAAAACATTTTGGGTACTTTGGGTCTCCGTACTCGAGAAGATATCCGCGGGTCCAATAAATCGAATAGGTACTTTTCCCTGATCCTAGACCCGAACATGTATTTCATGTCAGTTTCGGTTCGTCTTTTGGATCCGTGAAAAATTCTCATACCTAAGAGAGACTTATATAAAAATATACATACAAAATATCAAATAAACTAATTCATAAATTTTATAATTTTAAACTTTTCCCTTCTCCCATACCCCAACATGTATTTTTTGTGTCAATTTCGGTTTGTTTTTCGGATACGGGAAAAAATTCTCATCTCTAAGAAAGAGTTATATAAAAGTGTATATACAAAATATCAAATAAAATAATTCATAAATTATATAATTTTAAACAAATTTCCTTATTCAATATAATAGAGTTTTATAACATAATAATATAATAACCCCAAAATACTAATTCAATCCAAATTTTTTGTAACTCAGAAAACCCGCGCTTTCGAAGCGCGGGCCAAAATCTAGTCTTATCTATTAAAATAGAAGCCAATTCTAACCTCCACATTCCAAAACTTCTCCCCTCAACTATAAATTTTAAGTTTAGATTAGTTAACAATAAAATTATAAATGTCTATTTACTTTTTTTAAATGAGAGAAAATGTAGTTAATCTAAAAATGAAAAGTGATATTAGGATTGTGATAGTTTAGGTAATTTTCCTTAAGTTAGTGATAAATTTTGTTATATAAACTTAAATATTTTAGTATAGAGAGAAAAAATCTGCACCACTACAAGAAAACGTAGTCATGACGACCACGCACTATGACTACAAATTGTGATCGTAATTTTACAATTACATTACGACGAAATCACCAATCATCATAAGGTGATGTATCCTTACAACGAAGTTGTTTCGTCGCAAAAATTTATAAATTTATGATTTATTTATGAAGACTTGTACATGTCATCCTAAAGTAGTTGTTATATTAAGACTAAATTTCATCAAAATATTTGCATCTAATTAAAGACTAATATACAAGCAATATAGAAGGTTGGTGAAAATGATATACCATGAATTTGACCCGATTTTAGCTATGGTATATAGGAGTTTTAGGATAGATTTAATACATTTTGAGGTCTAGATAGTATATTTACAGGTTCAGGAGCAATTGGAGAAAATATGATGATTTTGGAGCATTTTGGAGCACTTTAGAGAATTCACTCGAGATGATCATATCGACCACCACTTAAAGTCGACGAAGAGAGACATATCGATCGATGCACACTCAGTGATATCGATCGATGGGGAGCACGCAGAAGTCCAATTTGGTCACAACCGATTTGAAGCCTAAGATTTCATCTAATTACCAAGATGCCCCTGACAAGTTTTAACCTAATATTTACTATTTATATCTTGTTTAAGTGTTTGAAGCAAGATAGCCGTTTTTGTGAGTTGAGAGAGTTTTACAAAGTTGTGAGAAATAAAGTTACTATCGAGAGCTTTCTTGTACTCCATTATTTTTATATTCATCTATCTATTCTATGCAGTTTTATTTAATGTTTATGATGTTTGCTTAGCTATGTCTGAGTAAACACCTTACTAGATTTATTATTCAAATAGGTTTTGAGGAATTAGCCCCAAATATGAATACTTGAGTTGTGATATTTATCTTTGAAGATTGTTCTTAATGCTTGTGTATGATTAGCTAACCTATACATGATAATAGTGGATTTATCTTTGGATCTATCTTCTCTGAGCTAGGACTTGCTAGATGCATGCGACAGCTGGTTAAGCAAACTCCTAGTGAACTGTTATCAGCCCGCGCTTAAAGTTTACTATAGGTGTATTGATCGATTCTCCTATAAAGACATCGATCGATTGACACAAAGCTATGTCGATCGATACGTTCAACAGAACATCGATCGAGGCTTTCCAGATTATGACCTGCGCGTGTAGTGAATCATTGGATCTAGTAATAGATAACCCAAAAAACAAAAGTGGTACGATTATTGTTACCGTTGGGTATCTCATATAAGCATTCATATCATTATAATCCTGATAACCTGAATAGAAATCCTAAGTCTAACTGTTAAACTCCAAATCAATCAATTGAGTAATTGTCTTATTCACCGCTTTAAGTTTGTTCCAATTTACTATCTTTGAAATCTTCAACCTAACTTAGTTATAATATCTAGTATGTGCCCTATGGAATATTCGATTCCTAAGTACTACAACTTGACATCTTTTGATGAGAATAAAGTTGTTTTAGGGTAATTTAAACATGTATCAGAAAACATGATAAATGTTTGTATGTATGGTTGGTAAAAAATGGTGGTAATATAGTTATTAAGTAGTAGCAAATTTTATGACTTAGTAAATCCGTAGACCTGTTCATAATTAATTAGAAAACTTTAAATTTTAATAATTTAGTTACAGATATTAATGACAAATCAATGTTTTTAGCAGTTTAAATAGACTCATATTAGACTCTGCAAACCAAATCAATTTAGTTATAAATTTATGTGATTATGACAAAAAAAATTAAAAAATATAAAAAATCTTACCAAAATCGATTATTTTAAAAATAATAATACAAAAAATTAAAAATTCATATAATCTTCCAAATTCAAAATCAGTTATGTAATTTCCAAATTTTTCTTCACCAAGTATAAATTTTGAAAATAAATATTCCAATTCTACAAAAGATTAAATCATAGATTCTAAATTATAATTATTTTTTAAATGCAGTATGAAAAACAAATTTTGCTGTAAAAATAAAAAGTAATAAAGTATTTTGAAATCTTAATTTAATAACAAAAAATCAGAAAAATTAACCACATAACATCCAAAATTGTATTGATAAAATTACTAAAATAATATGATAGATGCTGTTATTTATTTTAAATATTAAAATAATAGAATTATATTATTTAGACAAAACTGTGCATTTAATTAAATTTGACAAAAATACTAAAATGACAGATTTTAAAATTTATCTTTTAAACACAACATGAAAATATAATTTATCCTAAACAAATATTCTCTCTATGGTATAACTAAATAATTTTAAAATTTATTATACAAAAACGGTTAATTACAAACTAAACAACTAAAGTCGTTGTCTTACCGGCTTCAATCGTTGATGGTTCTTCATTCGATGGTGATGGAGTTCTTGTTGCAAACTATGGTTACTTCGAAAGGCAGCATGAAGTTCTATGGAACGGTAATCTCTTTGACTCTGCTAATAGAGCAAAATAGAGAGTTGTTTTATCTCGGTGGCTCCTACTACAGTAATAAAAAGATAATGACAATTGTTTTCAACTCATTCTGAAGCATGATGCTTTTAGATTAATATGAAGATTATCTCCTTTGAGATTCATGTAGTCGAGAAGCAAATATAAATCTTTTATATGAAAATCTTTAGTCATCCATACACAAAATAAATGTTTTAGTTTATTTTGGATCATACAGGTGTATCCCTTTTCTATGTTGTTTTGTTGGTTCACATTGTTTAGAATTAATTGCCTTGAAAGTTTAATAATACAATTCAACGACAAAAAAAAACCAATGTCTAGCAATTGTTTACTTTCTTGGCTAGTATCTTAGCCACGATTTAGCTACATTTACTTTCATGCTAGAATCTGAGCTACGGTATAGCTGCCCTTTTGTCGTGGCTTTTGTAAAATTGCCACGATTTTGCTACAATTTTTTTTAGCTATTTGAATTTCTAAATCCTAAATCTTAAACATAAGCTACAAATTATAATATTTTTTTAAAAATTGATCTAAAATATAAAACTGTAAACTTCATCTTTTCAGAAACCAGTCTCAGACCATTATTTCTTTTTTTCTCAAACCATATACGTATTTTCAAATTTTAACCCTAAACCACAGCCCTTAATATATGATAAATACAAACTCTAGCTATAATTTTTTTAAAGATGCTAGTTCTTCCCAGTGAATGGATTCATGGGACGAACCATTTCCTTGAAAGAACAACTTCTACAAAAGGCATATTATAATCCTCATATCTTCAATTAAACTAAAGATTAACTATATACATGGAACCAGTGGAAGTCCCCTTGGTCCAATGGTTTGATTAAGAGTTCATGTAATGCTTCTACATCTGGAGGTCTGGGGTTCAAACCCCAAAATACCAATTTATGCAGCTTATGGAGAAACGAATTACATGAGATCTTCAGTTTGGTGTAGGGCGTACCATCGAACATGGATCTCATAGGACGGCTCGGAAAGGTGCAGTTAGGCGTGTATTCTCACAATATGGTAGAATTGTCGGCTGTGTAATCGTCTTTGTAATATTCTCATCATTGTAATAGCATAATTAATCGATAATAATCGATCCAGACGTTCAAAAAAAATATACATGGAACCAAAAGAAGTGATTCGGGCATGAAATCCTCTAGCTACGAATCCGCAGTCCCACATCTCTTCGGAGACGACAGGGTAATAATGGCTTGTCTTATCTCCAATGCCATCATAAATAAAGCAAATCCAAACCAAAACTACAATAATGAACACTATACGATAGTTATAGAGATTGGTCTTGTACTAGCTAGCTTCCTTGACCACTGGACCTTTTTGTTCATTTTGGATACTATCACAGACATCAACACATTAACACGTAGATGTTTCATCAGTTACACTGATCCTACTAAAGAGCAGGAATCAGATATCTAGAATTCTCCTGAATATCAATGAATGAAGAACAAGAAAATATTAACAGAGCATAACAATTAAATTAAAAAAAAAACACAATTTATGAAAGAAGGTTCATGGATTATTAAACCATAACAGATACAGATACTGTAAATTCAGATTGATCAACAACCATAACCTGATCAGACCACTCAACTTTACCCCAAACCTCTCCTCCTTGACGTCTTTCCAGAGAAATCTCTGCGCACCAAAGCTTACTTGGTGTTCTACTCCCCAGTTTTTCTCCTCTTTTATAAAAATACAAAGCCACTTTCTGACCGAAACACGGAGTGTATGCCCAATATAGACGTATCTCAGCCGACAACTCTTCTAAACCCTTCACCACCCCCAGCACTTTTGCTTTGGATCATACTCTCTTAAACAGTTTTCATGCCAATCGTAGTAGTACAATACGTCATCAACGACGCACGGATGATGATCCCAGTCCTTAGAATTTAGCATCTCATCTGTTTCCCATTTACCTTCGTTTGGCACGTAGATAAAGCTATTCAGATCAGACCTAATGTAAATCTTATCAGCCATCACCACCATAGAACCATACATGTTCCAGTTCTCTGGCGAAATGTCTGGCTTTATTAATCCAGGCTCCCACATTTGTGTTTCTGTATTGAAAACCACCATCACCATTGACTTCATGCAGCACTGTCCAAATACGTAAATTTTCTCGTCCATAAAGGTAGAAACTGTATGTATCAAGCGTATAGGCATGACGGGTAGGGGTTTCACCGTGTGAGATCTACAATCAATGTTAAACGCATTATTTTATAAGTAATCGATCCCACCAAACATATATATCCTCGAACCTACTGCCACAAAGCTTTCACAGAGAGGAATATCTGAAAGGGAGACAATATGGACCAAGGCTTTCGGTGAAGAATATACAAACAGTCACTGATTCCCCTCATTGCTAAAACGTATAAAAAGTTTTCGGTGCACCTCAACAAAGATCTTCTCGAGTATATCTCAGGGGACATAACGAGTGATTGGAAGTGCTTAGAAACGAGGGAGAGAGTTGGATAGTTGCATCTTGGTACACGAGCTAAGATGTCAATTAGGACGTCGTCAGGCAGTGACGTAGACAGAGACGGTGATAGGATACCACATGAGGAAGATTACAACATTGGGAGTATAGTTGATGATATAGTCTTACTTAAAGAAATACGTGGACTAAGATAAAGTATTTCATTTCTTTGTTCAATAAGAAGACCTAGTCTTAAGGAGATAACTCTCCACTTTGTTGCGTTCCCGTTTTGTAGGAAGTTGATCACTTCCATTTTCCATTATTTCCTTATTGTTAGCTTATGGGTGAACCCACGTCAAGATGTATTTGCTTCATGTAAGTTTCTTATTTAAATCAATGAAAAACCTAAAAAGAGGTAGTCTTAACTACCCAAAAGAAAAGTGTGTTCTTAGTTTGTTCTTGAACAAATTCTCTTTGATTTGAAGAGGGACCTTAATTGGTATCAAATCACATGTTCCTAGATCAACATTGATATCTCTTGGCAAGGGACCTATCAGTGGTATCAGAGCATTTTTTTGTTTTTGATCCGGACCACTTTGTGGTATCAAAAACTTTATATTTTTCATCTTCCTTGTTATCGGTATTCTTCATGAATCAACGGTTATCAAGAATCCTCGACGAACGGCCATTCTTCAGAATCAACGGTCACCGAGTCTATCCAGCGATTTTTTCTTTTCACCATTTTTTTATTTTCGGGTTTGTTGATCAAGTTCAACATCCTTTCTTTTATATGGATTAAAATCTGTATTTCTTCCATTGTTTTTCAGTTTTCCAAAAAAAAAAAACAATTTCATATTTCTTTGTCAAAAAAAAAAAAAAAAAAACTTCAGGTGATTCTTGTCTCTCGAACCAGAACGTGTCTTCCACAACCAGCATATTCAGAGAAGCTTCCATGCTTGTGTCAAACCTTGAGGACAAGGTTTTTTGGAGGATGGGAGTATTGATAGAATACCACATGAGGAAGATTACAACATTGGGAGTATAGTTGATGATATAGTCTTACTTAAAGAAATACGTGGACTAAGATAAAGTATTTCATTTCTTTGTTCAATAAGAAGACCTAGTCTTAAGGAGATAACTCTCCACTTTGTTGCGTTCCCGTTTTGTAGGAAGTTGATCACTTCCATTTTCCATTATTTCCTTATTGTTAGCTTATGGGTGAACCCACGTCAAGATGTATTTGCTTCATGTAAGTTTCTTATTTAAATCAATGAAAAACTTAAAAAGAGGTAGTCTTAACTACCCAAAAGAAAAGTGTGTTCTTAGTTTGTTCTTGAACAAATTCTCTTTGATTTAAGGAGGGACCTTAATTGGTATCAAATCACATGTTCCTAGATCAACATTGATATTTCTTGGCAAGGGACCTATCAGACGGTGGCTCATTCATCGTTCTCTGCCCTGATTTTGTAAGACACTACAGTTCAGAGATAAAACACACAAAACCCTAATTTTAGTATAAATATGATAAAGCTTACTTTGACTGAGATGAAAGTAAATTTCCAATTTTGGAAATAACATATTGATGGGGGAGTCATCAGCAATTTGGAAATATTTAAAGTTACTAGGTTTTGATTGGTTCTGATGAAGACGAAAGAATATCCTTAGATTGGGGAACTGGGATTTTCATCTTGAGAAAAACAATTCAGAATGATGGAGAAGACTTAGCGGGTTGAAATGATTTAGGCAATAGGATTCTCAAATTCGACTATGCTCATTTACATCAACGAAAATCAGTAAATGAGATTTTATAGGATTAAGAAAAGAAAAGAAAACTCATTTGGACAAAATAAATGTGCTAAGGTTTCATATTTTCATTCTTTCACTTTCTCTACACTTTTAGTACATATCAACAAAGCATTGGTGATCCACCTCTCTTTATATATATGAACTAGTGACGTGCCCTTACGAAGTTGATGTGAATTGGTCGTAAGGGTTACGACTTTTTTTTTGTCACAAACTGTCGTAAGAGTTAGCACTATCTAGCATGGTTTTAACGACAATAATTTAAGTTTACTTCACGATGAAGGTTTATGACTCTAACCCATTTTGTAGGACATAATATAAGTCAACTTAATTACCACGAATGAACGATGAATATATTTAGTCGTAAATAATTACAATTTCTCAGTTACGACGAGCTATTATCTATGAAAGGCGTTTCGTTGTAATAGACCAATTACGACAAACTAACGATCAAAGTGTAGTAATTAAGCTCCTACTTTTTTGTAGTGCATGGATGTACATGTCAAAATCAAGTACTTAACTAAAATAATAAATCAAAACTATTTTTAAAAATTACTTATCTTTTAATAATAAGGGATTTAACTTATAAACCCTGTTTTAAAAAATAGATTTATTCAATAACACTCGTAGGAGATTTATGTTTATTTTTGTATTATATAGAACCAATGATTTAACTTTCAAAGAAGAAAAAGGTTGAAACATCAATAAGAATATTCAAACTGGAAAGATATATGCATTGCAAACCACCATTATTTTCATTTTTCAACTATGTATGTTCGAGCTGTTTATGATTTTCACCAAGTTGTTGAGGTCTTAAACAGACACCAGATGCATTGTTTGATGCATTCGATCAATTTTTCTTTAATATTTGGTTTATGATTTGTTTGCAAAAAAATATTTGGTTTATGAGAAAATGCATCATTGGTTTTTTATCCGTCCATGCGATCATTGGTTTACAGTTGTGTTTTGCCATGTGTACCATGTTCCATGTTCCAAAAAAAGCCAGATACTAAACATTGAAAAAATAGTCAAAAGGAGAAGAAGAATAGCCCAATCCATAAAGTATTAACGGGTTAGCCCATGGAATTATTAGGCCCACTTTGCTATACCAATTAGGGTTTATGTCGTTTCGCCTAATATAAAGTCTTCAGCACACTTATCTCATCGTTTCTGCAGCCAATTTTTCCGTTTAGCAGCCATGGTAAGCTTCTCTCATATCACATCTCTTACCTCATATCGCAGATTTAGCCTATGATCATCCTTCTCATTTCTTTGTTCTGCGTTTCGATAGGTGAAGTACTCGCAAGAACCCGACAATCAGACCAAGTGTAAAGCTCTTTGATCTCTGTACCATTTTACTCTCTTTTTTTTAATTTGATTTTAATTAATTCTTTTGCTGAAATCTGTGTTTTGATAATTGCAGCTTGCAAGGCTAGAGGTTCCGACCTTAGGGTTCACTTCAAGGTACATACATTCTCTCTTGTCTTTTTAGACTTAGATGTAAGGGAATGATAGTTTAGTCTTGTCTTATCTAAGGAAAAAACCTGATTGAGAAAAAGCAGAGTTCTGTCGCATTTGACAGATCTCACGTAAACTTCAGGGAAATTGAATTGGTCATCGTGATTGGGTGAATCTAAGTTTTGTTTTTTCTTACAACTAAAAGGTTCAGTACACTGATGGTACATTGATGTCTTAGTTTATGTCCTATTTTATTGCCTAATGGTTAAGTAAATTTATGTCTTTTAAGTTTATGTTTTGTTTTGTGGATTAGTACTCATAGTGTTTTTTTTTTGTTTTTTTTTAAAATAGAACACCCGTGAAACAGCGCACGCCATCAGGAAGCTACCATTGCTCAAGGCGAAGAGATACCTTGAAGATGTGATAGCTCACAAGCAAGCCATTCCCTTCACCCGTTTCTGCAGAGGTGTTGGAAGGACTGCCCAAGCCAAGAACAGGCACTCTAACGGTCAGGGACGTTGGCCTGCGAAATCTGCTCAGTTCGTTCTCGATTTGCTTAAGAACGCTGAGAGCAACGCTGAGGTGAAAGGTTTGGATGTTGATGCACTCTTCATATCGCACATCCAAGTTAACCAGGCTGCAAAGCAAAGGAGAAGGACTTACCGTGCCCACGGAAGAATCAACCGTAAGTTTTGTAAATTGGACTTTGCATTGTTTTATGTTTTTGTATGATGACTCACATTGTTTCTTTTTTCTTGTTTGTAGCTTACATGTCCAACCCATGCCACATTGAGTTGATTTTGTCTGAGAAGGAAGAGTCTGTTAAGAAAGAGGTATTAACTCTGATCTCCGTGATAAATCTCGGATTAAGCATCTTAATGAGAGTCAATTTTCATGTTATGTTTGTTTTTGATAATTGTAGCCGGAGACGCAGTTGGCAGCCAAGTCAAAGAAATCAGCAGCTTAAAAGCTTTCTTTGTTTTTTTTTTAAGTCTCTCCTTTTTGTGTTGTTGAAAGAGATTTTGTTACATTTTTCTCTATCTTTGCAAGACAATAGATATATTTTCATGGATCAATTTGGTGATTGTTGGTACTATCATTCTATCTTTACTAGTTCCGCTATCTTTATATCCTGCTTGTTGTCACTAGACACTGTATTGCAGGATCTTTCATCTTCTCCTTTTCTCATTCTCAATGGCTTTGACAAGTTTGTTTTCTTCTATGACCAAGTCTCTGTCTCATCTTCCAACTCGTGGTTAAAGCCAGGAGGTATCAGCGAGTTATCGACCTTAAGTGTGTGACTGTAGCGATAGGTTTGAGGTTTTATGTCCCCTACCAATTGTTAGACCATTTCTCGTATGTCACGTGATTAATGCAATAGCAAGCCATTAATTATGATTTTTCTCTTTGTGATAATTAGACTGAAGTTTAACGAAATAGATGTTAACTTACATAGGATGTCGTTCTGAGAGATGATGAAACACACCAAGTTCATAATTTTGAGCTTCTAATTTCGCGTCGACATTGAGATTCATGTTACAGATGTTCTTTGGATACTTAGTGCATCTAGTAAGACGTTCTCATACCCGTTGTTTCATGTAAGTGGGAGATCGATGGATCATCAATGTCATTCGCTTCATCTTAGGGTTTTGAACTACAACAAAATCGCCCAGTTGCTTAGTCTCCTTCTGATTATCTATTTCGTCCTCACAAAATCCTTCTCATCAGATTCATCATCAATGTTAATTTGTTCTGCTTGAATTTTCTTTTCTTTTGCCACTGTAGGCTACTCCGCGAAAACCTTCTCCTTACCATGGTTTTGACTCGACGTTGAAGACTTCATCCCTCAACGTTTTGCAGCCATAACAGGATGTTTCTTTCCTTTACGAACCTGAGAAGACGATCCGTTTCCACTGTCGATAGTAAACTGGAACATGGGTTTCTTTGAGTTTGGGCTCTCCATTTTCCTAAACTGGTGGTTGAGGAGTGTAGTGATGGTCTTGAGTGACATGACCCAGCGACAACACATGGGTGGACCTAATCACTCGCTTATGTAGCTGGTGCTAGGTGCAGATGAGGCGAGCAGGTCCGAGCTCTGGTATGAAAACGGCGAGAGATCTCGTGGTGTGGAAGAGGAAGAACGGTTGTTGGTAGTTAGTTATAGAGTTAGATAGATTAGTTAGGATTAATTAGGTTTAGTTAATTAATCGGTTTTGTTATGTTTTGTTAAACCAGTTTTTAATAAAAAATCATGTAAACCAAAGAGAAAAAGACAAAATAGCACCAAACCAAGTTTTTGTCATAAAAATAACATCACAAGAAGGAAAATGACCAAAATAAGTTTTATTAAAGGGTAAGTATGCATTTATAACCTTTGGGTTAATTAATTTACGACTTAGGGTTTAGAGTTAAGAGGCGAGGTTTTAGTAATGTGTTCAAATATTTAAAAATAAAAAAATTAAAATTAAAATTTTCAAAATAAAAATGTGCTATTTTAGTCATTTTATTTTTTGAGTGCTATTTTGTGACAAAAACTTAAAAAGTACTATTTAAGAGATTTGCCCTAAACCAAATATTAATTTGTAAACAATACCAATTTATAAAATAATTTTAATTAGAAATTAGTTTCTGGTTAATAATATTTTTTGAATATAAATACTTTTAATTATAAATTTTAAACATAAATAGTTTTAATATATTTTAATTTTTAAATATTTTAATGGTTAATAATTATTTTTATTTAATAGATTTATTTATTTATTTTTATTTTAGTTTAATTTTTGTTTAACAACTACAACTTCCGACTAATTGAAAGAGCAGCCATAAGCGAAGTAGCAGTTTAGTTACAAAATTTTGCGACTGAACTGCAACAAGAGCAATTTATTTTAATTAAAATTATTTTAAGTAATTTGTAAACAATACAATTTAATTTGTAAACAGTACCAATTTATAAAATAATTTTAATTACTTTTAACTATAAATTTTAAACAAAAATAATTTTAATATATTTTAATTTTTAAATACTTTAATGGTTTAATAATTATTTTTATTTAATTGATTTATTTTCTTCTTTTAAATTAATTTTTTATTTAACAACTACAACTTCACGACTGATTGAAAAAGCAGCCATAAGAGAAGTAGCAATTTAGGGCCTGACTGGTTCAAACGCAGCGGTTGCGGTTGCGGGTGCGGGAGTTTGCGGGTGCGGGTGGTTGCGGTTTCAAGTGTTACATGGCGTTTTGTATGACTGGCGTAACGTTTAAAAATTGTTGCGTTTGCGGGATGTTTGTGACTGGTTGATTATGAGACATTGCAGCGGTTTAATAATAAATTATCAATATAAACATATTATAATATTATAAAATATAAAAACATACTATTGTGATAAAATATAATAATTGTTAATATAATATGATTAATAATAATATTAAGTTTATTTTTTAATTTTTAAGTAGTTGAAAGTTATAATTTTAATATATTTTTATGAAGATTTATATTAAAACTTTTAAAGAATATTTTGTTTCTTTTTTATATATGTGAATATCTTTATATATGTATGTATATTAACTTTTTAAAATTATGATGAATAGCTACTTTACAGTTTTTATAAAAAATACTATATTGTTTGTGAATTTAAATTAATATATAAAATGTGTATATATTTTTATTTGTAATATTTTCATTTTAAATTTTAAATTTTAAAATATTTAGGAAAACAAGTTTAATATTTGTTTATCCAACCGCAACCGCCCGCAACCGCAAACGCTAGCTGGAACCAGCTTTTGATTTTAAGAGGTTCGGAGCGGTTTAAAGCGATTTGGAGCGGTTTGTATGATTGTTTTGAAACACTGTCAACCGCTACCAACCGCAAAAGCTGCGTTTGCGGATGGTAGCGGGAAAACCAGTCAACCCCTTAGTTGCAAAATTTTGCGACTGAACTGCAACAAGAGCAATAATGTACTTTACTCACATTTTTGTAGGTAAATTAGTCCACAATTAAATAATATTTCAGTATGGGTGTTGCCACTAAATCTTCTATATTATTAAAACAGAAGTACAAATATAAAATATCTATAAGTTTTTCAACTTATTTACAATGACATGCCACTGAAATAATTAAATGAACCTATCTTTAAGGAATCATTGTCTTTTTCTATTTATTAAACTATTTCCTAAATTAAATTTAACTTAATTTTCGTATTTAATATATTTCCTTAAACAAATTAGCTAATTTTTAGAGATATTCAAATTTAAAATCGGTTTTAACTATATTAAACTTGGATAATGTTACCATTAATTACTTTGAACAAAAATCAAGTTTAAATTAGATATTAAATAATATTATAAATATTCCTAAAATATATGTTTAACTTACCATTAATTATTTTGAACAGTAAAATTTATATATGCTAAGATTTAAATATCTTTAAACAACTTATAGAATAATATGAAATATTTGTAAGTGAATATTATTTTTAATATAATGTAATATCACCTAAGATTATATATATTTCAAAAATTCTAACATATACGTTTAATCATTTCAGTTACTATGAATTATTTTCAACAAGAAAATTTAAATATCTTTGTATAACAATGTTTAATGTTTATAACCAAATATTATTTTTCTAACGTATCTAAATCTCATCATATTATACATATCTGATCAAAATATTTAAATTATTATTATATTTTAAAAATAATTTCATGTTAAAAGTTTAGTAGCGGACATGGCTCACTATTTTCTACAGCACGTAAACGATTTGATTGTTGTATTTATAAAATATTTAAAATATAATAAATATTTAAAATATAAACCAATAAACGTTTAAATAATATTCATTTATATAAAAATGAAATAACGATCCGTGCGGGTGCAAGGATAAAGCTCTAGTTTTCCTATTAAGCGAAACTACGACTGTTGATTTCTACGATGCAATGATATGGGACCAAGTGAGTCAGTCGCTAATTAATTGTAAAATACGTTTTGCGATTGATTAATTACTAATTACGTAAAATACGATTAACTACTAATTACGTAGTTGGACAATGATCTTTTTGTACTAAAAGTTGAGCAGAGACAACAAGTTGTAACTTAACTGGTACATGTGGCCGTGGGAGTGTAATATCCAAATCGATGATTGTTGCTACGGCACTGGTACAGTTGGGCCCAAACTGTTTCGTCTCAGAGAGCGGATATGCTTATTCCAGCCATTGTAATGTGTGTTCACGTCAAAATATTTAGTGTTACTGTGCTGAAACCCCCTCTTTTTCAAGATGCCAAATGATGATCCTCAAAATCCCCTAAAAACTCTTTAGTGTTTATGTTTTATACTAACATATTGAGTAAGTAAAAAACATACTATTGAATAAGAAACGGAAACCAATTATTCTGGGTATCGAAAGTGTATATTATTGATTATTTGAGCTTATACAGCTATTGTGAACAAGAGATATAAGCATATAAGTAAACTTGAGAGTAGTTTTGAGTAAAATATGGGTGTTGAAGACTTGGGTCCTGCTTTCTTTCTCTCTTTCTTTTTTAGCTGTTAAGGAGGGGGGGATGATCGTAACGGTGCCCTTATCTCAGGCGAGAAGGTATAATGCATTAAAGACCGTTTCAAATATTTTGATTTTCTTTACGTTTCAGGTTGACTGGATCAATTATTCAAAAATCTAACAAATCTGGATGACCTAGACTCATACCATTCAAACTGCCATGCCAAATTCCTATGGATCTTTTGCTAATCTCTCTTTTCTATCAAACACTAACTTTTTCGACAATAATCTCTGAGGTCTAGTACCAGGAGACCAGACCCACAAATTGTCTTTTCTTCATGGACACAACTTAAAGACTTTAGGTAAATTTTGATATATAATTTTTAAAAAACTACTAATTGGGAAAGTCGAGTAAAAACTTTCATAAGGGTTTGATAAGTTATAGTAATTTTGGAAAATACTTCAACAAATTTATTTTATCATTCTGTTAAAGTCAAGTTCTATTGAAAAATAAGTTCATGAAAAACTAAGTCATTTATGAGTTCTTTGACTTTGCTCTAACTTGTATGAACTTGGGATTTAAAGCATAGAAGAGGGGTCCAAATCATTTATGATAAAGTAGGTAGGAAGATTTGACAAATCAACCGATCTAATGAGTTGACGCAAGATTTTCCAAGTCAAGAGCTCCACAAATCAATGAGTTTCTTCTGTTTAAAAGATGGAAGCCGTAGAAACATTACATAATCTATTGATCCGCAAACACACACAAAATAACAAAAGAAAATGGTTGGAAGGCATTGTTATTCTTATTTCTTCTTCTTGATTTCCCTCTTACTTGGCACTCTTGCTTCTCCTACACTTAGCTATTGCCGCCACGACCAGAGGGATGCTCTTTTGAAATTTAGAGATGAGTTTCCGATTCTTCGGCATAACCCAGATGCTAATGATACATCTTTAAGCTCATGGAACAAGAGCAGTGATTGTTGTTCTTGGGTGGAGGTCAAGTGCGATGACAAATCTGGTGAGGTGATTTCACTTGAACTTCCTTCCATCTCTCTTAATAGCACTCTGAAACCAAATAGCGCTCTTTTCAAACTCCAACGTTTATCTAAGTTATCCCTTTACAATAGCAGTCTCTATGGAGAAATTCCGTCTTCTTTTAGAAACCTTTCTCGTCTCGAAGTTCTTGACCTTTCCCATAATGCTTTAGTAGGCCAAATTCCAGAGTCATTAGGAAATCTTTCCCATCTTACATATCTTGACCTTTCAAATAATAGATTAGTAGGTCAAGTTCCAGCTTCAGTTGGAAAGCTTTCTAGTCTCGAGTGGGTTGTGCTCTCGGATAATCACTTAGTTGGTAATATTCTAGCTTCATTAGGAAACCTAACACAACTATATTACTTGAACCTCGGCCACAACAAATTCAGTGGAAATATTCCAGTTTCCTTTGTCAACTTAACAAAACTTGCCGAAGTCCACCTCAACAATAATTACTTTGAATCCACTCTTCCAGTTGACATGAGTGGATTCCAAGGTTTGGATTATTTTGATGTGCGTGAAAACTCTTTTTCTGGGTCTTTTCCTACGTCTTTATTCACAGTTCCTAATTTAATGAAGGTTTTCTTGGGGGAAAACCAATTCACAGGAGTACAGGACCTATAGAGTTTAGGAATATATCTTTATTGCCGTCTTCTATAGTTTTATACCTTGATCATAACAAATTCGATGGCCCAGTTCCCAGAACTATATATAAATTTCTTGATATAGATTTTAGTTATAACTCTTTTAGCAGCTTTGAAAAATCACCATCCAAAGTGTTAGATGAAAGCCCACAAATCACACAGTTGGATCTTAGCTCAAACTCATTCCAAGGACCATTGCCACAATGGATTTGCAACCTTAGGTCGTTAGAGTTCCTAGATTTGTCAAACAACAGATTTAGTGGCTCAATTCCTCAATGTTTAAGGGATCTAACTGTTTCACTTGAAGAGTTGCTAATGAGTAATAACAATCTCAGTGGGACTCTCCCAGACATATTTGTCAATGCTCCCAACTTTAAAGTACTAGATGTCAGCCACAACCGGTTGGAAGGAAAACTTCCAAAATCACTGATCAATTGCAGTTTATTGCAAATGGTGAATGTGCGAAGCAACAAACTTAAGGACGAGTATCCGTTTTGGTTGGGTTCCCTACAGTCGCTAAACGTCCTCATCCTCCGATCAAACCAATTCTACGGGCAGTTGTATCATTCTCATGCGTCCATTGGGTTTCAGAATTTAAGAGTCATCGATATATCACACAATAGCTTCACTGGATCCTTGCCGTCTTTCTATTTTTCTTCTTGGCATAACATGGTGACATCCGTGCAACAAGCATATGACGATGAGACCTTAGGCAGCCCAAGGTTCGGTATCGACTATCATAATTCGATGGAAATGGTGCATAAAGGAGTCGATACAGAATTTGAGAGGATCAGAAGAGACTTCAGAGCCATTGACTTTTCAAGAAATGCTTTCTTTGGAAATATTCCCGAATCTATTGGTTTGTTGAAGGAGTTGCGTGTTCTCAACTTGTCCGGTAACCAGTTCACGAATAATATCCCACAGTCATTGGCAAATCTGAAAAATCTTGAAGCACTAGACGTGTCCCGGAACAAGCTGTCTGGCCAGATTCCTAGAGATCTTGGTAGCCTCTCTTTTTTATCCGTCATGGACTTCTCCCACAACAATCTCCAAGGTCCAATACCACTCGGAACACAATTTCAAAGGCAAAAATGTTCTTCGTTCATGGACAACCCAAGACTCTATGGTCTTAATGAGATATGTGGTGAAACTCATGTTTCGAATCCTATACAACAAGAATCGGATGATTTGTCCGAGCCGAAAGAACAAGTGGTTAATTGGATAGCAGCAGCGATAGCATATGGACCTGGTGTGTTCTGCGGAATGGTGATTGGACATATCTTCTTTCCACACGGACATGAGTGGTTCATGGAAAAGTTCCATTGAAACAAGCCCAATATACTCGCTAGAAGTGCCTCGCTGAACACAATTTCTTATGGCCTTGTAATTGCTTGTGAAGCATATGTGTATGTGTATGTGTTTGTGTTCTCTAAATGTAGTTTTCTATTATATGGTTTTGTGTACTAAACTTCTTTGGTGGGTTTTAATCTTAAATTTAAGAATGCATGCAGTAATTTCTTCCTACATAAGTCACAACGAATGTATGAATTATAGACTCCGAATCGTTTAATGTATCGGATTAATTCATTAACATATGGTGTGTAAAGTAACTGGTTATCGGCGCTATATGCTTTTGCAGATTGAGATCGCTTTATATTTTCCTCGCGAAGGCTGTACGTATAAGTAATGTTAATGTGTCCTGTTGTTACTCAAATGGCAAATTAGTTTTGACCTAAATCACTTTTCACGGCGCATCCTTGCATCCTCCTTATATGCGATGTTAGAAAGGGTCACCCAGCGTATCCAAGAGTTCGACCCGTTTATGATTATAGTTCCGCCCAATTAGTTAAACCGACAAAACGGCAAAATGTTAGTCAAAACGTAAGTTACTAATCAACCCCTACAAAAAAAAAACATCTAATCTATTAATTTAGGGATTATCTACTATTTGAAATTCTCATTTAAATTTTGGACTCTTTCATAGTTGTTGATAGAATATATCATGCTTCCTATACAATGCAACCTACCAACTTAAATTAAACCAAATCTTAACCAACATAGATTAGTTAAACCTAACCAGTAACACTCTTATAATATTTTTGGTTAATCTCTTAATATAATTAGATCATATAAAACTGAATCACTCTTAAATCAACGAGTTCCATATCATTCCAGACATAAGAGAAAAAAATATCTGACTCATTTACAACGTAAGCATACAAAGACCATGTATGCTTATGCTTATTGATCTTCCAAAAACCAAATAATTGTGGCATAGACCAACATAGACTCATGATCGTATCACTAACTTTACTTCCATATATTTACTCTTCACCTACATCATATCACAACATACACAGTTATGCAAGAACATGATTTTTTTTGTTCAAACAACCAAATAATGGTGGCATATGGTCAATAGATTTTTTAAATATGTTTTTCATATATTATATTTTACGAAACTATGTGTATAAGTTTTTTTTTTGAAAAAGAGCATAACTATATGTATAAGTTAAAAGGTAAAAGGTGTGACAAAGCAAATTATTATACTAAAAATAAAAGAAGATTAAATACAAACTAATAACAAGTACAACACAAATTATAACACTATTAAATTCTATATATATTTAATAAAATATTATACATATGTCTAATATGTATATATATATATATATAAATGTTACACAAAATATATATAATATTATATACACATATTATATATACCATATATTATTAATTGAAATTTGACAAATCAATTTCCGCCCTTTAGGGCGGGTCCTAATCTAGTTAGTCACTAATTTAAAGCGGTAACCATTTGTTATATGACTTTTTTTCTTTTGGATCAAAACATGTGTTATACGACTTCTATTCAAATATGACTCCTTTCCAAAGGTTGGTGGCCCTAACCCCAAAGTCCCCAACAAAAAAATATTTTTTTTCTTTTTGTGCACACAAAAAGAAAATCTTAATGGACATAGATTAGTCTAATGGAGCTGATTGGATTGGATTAAAGCGCAGGTCATTTTTCATGTATATATTTTATATATATTTACAACTGGTTTCTTTTGTTTCATGATTACAAAAAAATAACTTATACAATTTAACAAACCCGACACGTTTGCTTATGAAATGTCCATGAACCAGATTGGTTTCTAAAGACCAAACAATGTAAATTCAAAATCTATTTTATTAAAACAAGATCATGTTCTACTGATAAAATATTATGTCTAATTATTTTTAAAAAAATATTTTACACAAATATGATTACAACGGAAAACACAAATATAATTAAAAATTACACAAATCTAAAAATTAAACTAAAAAAAAAATATCCGCCTTTTTCAGAATCTAGTTTTAATATTAAATTTGGTGTTTCGGTAGAAGTTTTTCTAAAATGCTACTTTATTCAAATATGCCTTCTATATCCAAGGTTGGTCCTCACCCCAGGAAAAAATATCATAATGGACATAGATTAAAACTACTGTAATGGAGTAGAGTTTACTTTATAAAAATAAAACATGTCTTCGTCGTGGTCTGGATTAAAAACATGTCTCCTGTAAGTAAATGGAGAAATAAAATAATAAATAGATTGTGATGGGGTGAAAGTGACGTGGAGACTAGTAGACAAGATTATCTTACGGCGATCCACCGTAGAAAGCTTCCTCCAGTGATTTTGGTCATATAATAATAATAACTCTCCGAGTCTCACGCTCCCCTTTATAAATCCACCATCCTTATTATTATCTCTCTCTCTCTCACTCTGTCTGAATGGTATCTTGTCTGCAAACCAAGTTCAACGCATAAACGAAGAACAAAGACTCAAAAGAAAAAAGACAAGGCCTCCCTATTCTCTCGGTACTTTCATCCCTATCCTTTTTCTTTCCGCCATTTTCGCTCTTCTTTATATAAATGTCTTAGACATTTGGATTTTTTTAATTTCTTCTTTAGAAATGAATCATCTGCTTCAGGTCTAACTAACCACCATTCTAGTAAATTTTCTGCATTTTTTGTATTGATTGTTAGATTTTTTTTTTCTGGTCTTGGAAGCACCGATCTTAAGATCTTGGCCAACTCTGCGGAACTTTTTTCTTTTTTTTTTGTTTGGTAGTCTCTGACTTTCATGACAATATATATTCCCTTTTTCAGGAAATTAATTGATAGCCATTCAAATTGCTTTTCCTTTTCTTGATTTCGTGTGGTTACATAAGGCTGTTTGTTCTTTTTAGTGGAACATCCTATCTCTTTGTTTGATTCTCTTGATTGCGATCTTATTGGTTTCTTGACTTCGTTCAAGATTTGACTTTCTCTTAAATTATATAATAGCAGAACATTCGCAAATTCTAAAGATGGATGTTGCGGTTGGCTAAATCTCCTTCACTAGCATTCCCTTTTAATGGTATGTCTTCTTTCCTATAACTCTCTATATTTTGGGAACCTGTTGTTGACTTTAATCTTTGTTTTGTTTTTTTAGATACAGAGATGTGTCTGAGAAGAAACAACATTAATTTAACAACAACCGTAGATCATAACATCTCTAGATCAAACGATTCCATTGGTATGGAATATGAAGCTGGACATCATCATCATTCATCGTTGGTCACTGCAGTAGTCTTCTTCTCATCCAATCTGTTTATTCCCTTGTCTTTGAAAATCCCTATACGTGACGGTTTTCACGAGATTCTTCAATAACTTTTTTTTTCATACACCAAACTTTTACTTTTAGATAGAAAAAAATTATATTGGGAGATTTATCCATCTCAAAAAGATGGAGGCTGTTGTTAGTAGTGGGAAGAAAAGGATTATAAATCTTGATCTCAGTTCACGTTTGTTGTCTGAGCCTCTGATCCCGGGGTTGTCTGATGACGTGGCAAAGCTTTGTCTGGCGTTGGTTCCGCGTGCTAGCTTGCCTTCCATGGGACGTGTCTGTAAGAAATGGAGGTATGTTGTCCAGAGCAGAGAGTTTATTACCGTGAGAAGACTCGCCGGTATGCTTGAGGAGTGGCTCTATGTCTTGACCATGGATGCTGGAGGGAAAGAGAGCCACTGGGAGGTGATGGACTGTCTGGGACATAAGCTATCATCTCTTCCACCAATGCCTGGTCCTGTAAAGACAGGGTTTAAGGTGGTTGTGGTTGATGGGAAACTCATTGTTATTGCTGGCTGCGCTATGATCAATGGCTCTTATGTTGCATCTTCTGATGTTTATCAGTTTGATACTTGCCTCAACAGGTTCGTCATCTTTTATTTTCTTTAATCCAATGATTGCGTAGATTTTTTATTTATATATGTTTCAAATCCAGCTGGAGCAGACTAGCTGACTTGAAGGAGGCTCGTTATGACTTTGCTTGCGCTGAGGTGAATGGGCTTGTTTACGTGGTGGGAGGTCACGGTGGAAATGGTGAGAGTCTGTCTAGTGCGGAGGTTTACGATCCAGAGACGGGGATTTGGACTTTCATAGAGTCTCTGAGGCGTCCGAGATGGGGATGTTTCGCTAGCGGCTTCAACGGGAAGCTATACGTGATGGGTGGGAGATCCAACTTCACCATTGGTAACTCAAAACTTGTTGATGTGTACAACCCTCGGTGTGGTTCCTGGTGTGGCAGCAAAAACGGTGTAACTGTAAGTGTTTCTCGTCAGATTGATACTTGTGTTTCTTTAGCTTGGTTTTAAAGTATAGAGTCCGGTTCTGAAAATCGGTACAGCAAATAACCGGTACTATCCGAAACGGTTTTCATAAAATCTGATTTATACGATTTAGACCATTCTACATTTGTTTAAACCGTTTTACATCGGTTTTGAATTGATCTAAATTAGTCTAAATCTGTTAAATTAAACTATAATATTATTATAAATCCACAAATTTTTCTAATTTATTTTGTCTTGTATATATAATTTTGACAATTCATTAAAATATTTTTATAACTAAAATTAAAAACTAAATATTTTATATAAAAATGAATCAATAATTTATTAATGCATAGGCCTAGCCCAGGCTCTTAATAATATGCCTAGTTGCTAACAATTTTTTGAACATTGATACAGACTCTCTAATATTTGGATGCTCTTGATATAATTGCAGATGGTCACAGCTCATGTTGAAGTAGGAAAAAAACTATTCTGTATCGAGTGGAAGAACCAGAGGAAGATGTCTGTCTTCAATGCAGAAGAAGATACTTGGGAAGTTGTGGCTCTACCGCTTTCAGGAAGCTCGAGGGCAGGGTTTCAGTTTGGTAAGCTGAGTGGGAAGCTTCTTCTTTTTCCGTCTCAAGAAGAGACTGGTCACAGCACTTTGCTGTACGATCCGGATGCTGCACCAGGCAGGCAGTGGAAAACATCTGAGATAAAACTGTCTGGTTCCTGCGTATGCAGCGTCACAATCATAGCCTGATTTTATGATGATCTTATTGATACCATTGTTGTCACATTTATCCATGATCCAAACTTAAAAGAGAGCGTTGAGTTTTACACTGATCTTTGATACAGTTTGAATAAAGTGGAGTGTGTGTGTTTTGTTTGAAATTCTCTACCTTTGTTCCTTGTAACAAAAGTTGGAATATTTTTTTTTCTTTTTATGCAATGTGGGTTTGATTAGTTAAGGCTATTTCTACAACAATAGTTATTTACTGATGTTCTTAAACGATGTTAGAGGCGAACAGTATATTGTCTTTTACTTTGATTCATCCATGGAAGCATCTCCGTTCAAGATGCCTCAAGTCCGAGTAACTCATGTAAAAGTTTCAGAATATGAATATAAGTCAAGTCCACAAGAATCTGTGATACGGATAATTGCTACAGCTTCTATAACTTGACCAAAGTTACATCTGCTACAGTATGTTTTCTAAAACATTGAAGAGATGATTTCAAAAAATAGGATACTCTTTGGACATTATAAACAAGTTGAGCGTAGACCAGCCGGTGAAGAGACGAGTGCCTATTCCTGATCCCTTATCTTGATCATATTGTCCCCAGATGGCAAGATGCACCCTTTCTCATAATAGTTTCTAACCACGTTCCTGTATTATTAGGGATGTTAATAATGGGTAACTATCCTTCGCGGGTACCTTAAATCCTTCCAAAATTTTAAACCCCCAACCTAATCAGGTTTGACTAAATGAGTTAGAAACTTAGGATAGAATTTGGGCAGCTACCCTAATATCATACTTTAATTTTTTTTAACGGTGATTTATTATGATATTACAATTATCAGGAATATTACATAGATAATTCAACAACCGACAATAATACATGTTTTATGAAGATCTACGCCTAACTGCATCATATGAACTGTCCTATGAAGATCCACGCCTGACCAGATTTACTTGCACCATGTTGAAGATCTCTCTTGTAATCTTTCTTTCCATAATCGCATAGTTGCCTGTAATCCTTCATTCCATAATCTGCATAGTTGCCTAATAAATCGCGTTCTCTGTGGGACTTGAAACCTGGATTTAAGAAAATCTGCAATAAATTGCATAGTCTGGGAGTCGAACCCCAAACATGGATGTAGAAGCCTTTAAACCTTAACCATTAGGTTAAGGTGCTTCCACTATCATACTCTAATTAGGTATCCGTAAGTTTTTTCAGTTAACCTAATATTTTTAGAATAAAATAAATCATAACTAAAATCATATTATACAGCCAAAACTATCTAAATCAAAAATTATTTACAGAATTTATTTTCCACCAAAAATATGTTTCACACCAAAACATAAAATTTCGTTTTCTTACCAAATACGTAAATTTTGTTTTATCGTCAGGAATAATTTTTTTTGGTTTCCCATAAAAAAAAGTCTTGTTTTGTTTTCCTACACAAAACATTATTTTACTTAGGATTTTGGTTTTCGCCAAAAACTTGTTTTACTTCCAAAAATGTAACATATTATTTTCACAAAAATGTAAAGTCATATGTTTTGCCTTCAATCTCCAAAATTTTGTTTTATCACCAAAATGTAATATTTCTTCGGCTAAACACATCATCTTATTTTCTCCCAAGTATTATTAGAAAATGAAAATGAAATTATATAAAAATAGATTACAAAACAGTATTAGTTCACCCAATATAAAAAGTAAACAGAGTTTGACCCGAAAAAAAATCAATCTATTTTCATTATCTTTATAGTTGAAGAACACTAGTAGCATATATTATTGTTATTCTCTTGTACCAATAACCCCCCTTCAATTATTGTAGTCGTCAGATTATTTTAATCAAACAAGTCGATGGTTTAGATAAACCAGAGGGAAGCCGGTTAGATTTTAAAATAAGAGCTGGTTTATGGTTTAGCAGAACTGCAAGAAGCGATCAGAACAGTGGGAAGGAAACTCATCGTTTTCTTTCGTGTTAAATTAGGGATTTGCTCCCTCCCTCTCTCTCCCTCTCTCTCTCTCGCGACTTGACCTTGCAATTAGGGTTATTCTGCGTTTCGTCGCCTGAGGTATACGCGAGACGATCTTCGTCGGGTTGCGCTGAACACTGTCTCTATGTTTCAGTCCGTAACGTTGAGAACAGCGATATCCGTTTGTATACCCGCAGCATCGGCCACCACCGCTTGGTCCTCATCCCTGGGCTTCCCGCTTTGCCTTGGGGTGGAAGCATTTTGGCAGTAGGTTCGAGGATATACGTGTTTGGTGGGGTAAAGATGACATCGAGTGCTTTCAGCATCGACTGCAGATCTCATACTGTTCAACCCCTCCCGAGCATGC
This sequence comes from Raphanus sativus, assembly GCF_000801105.2. Classification (NCBI taxonomy): domain Eukaryota; kingdom Viridiplantae; phylum Streptophyta; class Magnoliopsida; order Brassicales; family Brassicaceae; genus Raphanus; species Raphanus sativus. The sequence goes on along the minus strand of NC_079512.1, from coordinate 7,364,775 downwards.
CTTTCCCCATGTCGCCGCCTTTGTGGATGGGAGGATCTACGTTATTGGATGTGATGACTTCTACTCAAATTCCAAGGCCGTGGTGGTGTTCAATACCGAAACACAAACGTGGGAGCCTGAGATGACAACCAAGGCAGGGATGGAGATAGATGACCTTTGGATATTTGGTTATGCGGTGGTGATGGGTGGTAAGATGTACATGAGGGATATTCAAAAGAGCTTTGTTTACGATCCAAAGGAAAGCAAATGGGAAATGGACAAGGTGCTGAGTTCCAAGGAGTGGTGGAAGGCGTGTGTCGTTGATGATGTTTTGTACTACCACGATTCTCGTAAGAACAAGTTGAGATGGTATGACCCGAAGCGGAGGTGTTGGGGAGTGGTGAAAGGCGTGGAAGAGTTGTTGGCTCAGACGCTTGATTTTGGGTATATACAGACTGTGTGTTACGGTGGGAAGCTGGTTTTGCTGTGTCCTAAAGCAGGTGTCAGAATCATGCGGGAGGCTTTTTTTGCTGAGATTTCTCTGGAAAGACGCAAAGGAGGTCAGATGTGGGGTGAAGTTGATCACCCGTGTGATCTTGGTTTGACTGTTCCTGGTGGTCAATTTATCATTGAGAAACCTCTTGTTGTTGTGGTTTGATTTTAGGAACACTCCTTTCTTCATTTAAGCTTGTTGTGATGTGAGGGCATTTGGTGCTTGTTGTTTGCGGTTTAAGTTGTGTAGACTGAAATAATTTCTATCAGGGAAATATGTTTTCATGTTTAACTGAATCTACAAGAGGTCTGATAAATTACAAGTGTTACAGCTGCGAAGTTTGATCTTCTTGTTCAGTTGTGTTGATAATGTTCACATTACGAAAGCTCTTGCTGCTGTGGTTTGATTCAGGAACACTCTTTTTCCTTCTTTTAAACTTGTTGTTCTGTTTTAGGGTTTGAAGTGAAGGCATTTGTTTGAGAGTTGATGAGAGTCTATCTTGAATTCAGATGTTTAATTTGTCTGTTGTGTGGCAGCCGGAAGACATTTCTTTACGCAGAGAAGATGTAGAGGTAATGAATATGTAATATCTTGATCGCTTAGTAGTAGCTAAGTCACCATTTACGTTGGTCATTGAACAAAATGGTGAGCGGATGTGCTGTACTCCTCCTATACACACATATGCACAAGTCCTTGACGGAATGCGTCTTTGATCACAAACCTCTTGAATTGAGATGTTTGTATGTTGTGTGGCAGTGGAAGACATTTCTTTCTATAATAGTTTTTTGATGCAATGTGGGTATGATTTGTGAAGGCTATTTCTACAACACAATAGTTATTTACTTGTGTTCTTAAACGATGTTAGAGGCAAACAGTATATTGTCTTTTACTTTGATTCATCCACGGAAGCATCTCCGTTCAAAATGCCTCAAGTCCGAGTAATTCATGTAAAGTTTCGAGATTGTCCAAAACCTGGATCAGAATATGAATATTAGTCAAGTCCACAAGAATCTGTGATACAGAGAATTGCTACAGCTTTTCCTATAACTTGACCAAAGTTAATTTCATCTGTGGCTGTACGTTCTCTATAACGTTGAAGAAATGGTTTCAAGAAAATAGGATACTCTTCGGACATTACAAACAAGTTGAGCGCAGACCAGCCGGTGAAGAGGCGAGTGAGTGCCTTTGCCTGATCCCTTATCTTGATCATATTGTCCCCAGATGGCATGATGTACCCTTTCTCATAAATGTTTCTAACCACGTTCATGTATTATTAGGGATAAAATATTAAACCCAAAACCTAATTCGGTTTGACTAGATGAGTTAGAAACTTAGGATAAAATTTGGGCAGCTACCCCAATATCAGAGTTCAAATAAGGTTTACCGGTTTACTGAATAGATTTAGGATACCCGTAAGTTTTTTTTTCAGTTAAACTAATATTTTTAGAATAAAATAAATCATAACTAAAATTATATCATACCGCCAAATCTGTGGAAAACAAAAAAATATTTTTTTTTTTAAATTATATCATACCGCCAAATCTGTGGAAAACAAAAAATTATTTATTTTTTTACTAAAAATACAAAACTTATTTTTCCACAAAAATATGTTTCACACCAAAACAAAAGATTTTTATTTTCCTACCAAATAAGTAAAATTTTATTTTTCGTATTTTTTTGTTTATTATAGAAACATCTAATTTTTTCTTTCACAAAAATTATTTTTCTACCAAAATTATAAATTCTAATTTCTGACTAAAAACATATGATTTCATTTGCTCGCTAATAATTGTTTTCTTGCCAAAAAGTAAAATTTTAAATTTTTTTCACAAAAATGTAAAGTCATGTTTTGACTTCGATCTCCAAAATTTTGTTTTCACACCAAAATGTAATAATTTTTCAGAAAACGCATAATATTGTTTTCTTGTTATTATTATTAGAAGATTAAAATGAAATTATACAAAAATAAAATACAAAACAATATCAATTCATCCTATTTATTCCATCTATTTCCTATTAGGTGTCGTTGTACAGAATTAATTTTTGCAAAATAAGTGTCGTCTTATCATTTCAATGCATAATTTATTAGTTTTATTTTCTAATTTTGATATATGAGTAATGATGTTTTTACATAGAAAATATGCAAAATTAAATGATTTTTTAACTAGTTTGCACAAGTTTATAATGACAATTAAAATGAAAGAAAGAGAGTAATGAGTAAACAGACTTTGACCAAAAAATATATCTATTTTCGTTATCTTTACTATTTAAATTGGATATTTTTGGTTTATGTATTTTAAAATACATTTTAAAATAAGCAAAGTTGTTTGTTACTTTAATCTAAAAAAACTACTCATTTACATCAAAACTATATGTTAAATTGTGTGGAAATTTAAATTTAAATCGGATAAAAAGGTTTTCTACAAATTGAAGTAAATTTAAATAAAAATATATAATTGCAAAAAAACAAATTTCAAATATGCAAACTACCATGTAACCCAGGAAAAACAATTAGATAAACCAGACGGAAGCCGGTTATTCTGCTGTACCCTAACCCAAAATTTTTTTGTAGTCGTCAGTCAGATAAATTAATCAATCAGATAACTCGATGGTTTAGATAAACCAGACGGAAGTCGGTTAGATTATAAATTAAGAGCTGGTTTAGGGTACAGCAGAAGCGATCGGAACAGTGGGGGAAACTCATCATTTTCGTCGTTTTCAAATTAGGGGTTTGCTCTCTCTCAATCTCTCTCTATCTCTCGATTTGACCGAAAGTTGAGATGGTATGACCGAAAGCGGAGGTGTTGGGGAGTGGTGAAAGGCGTGCAAGAGTTCTTGGCTGGGATGCGTGATGTTGGGTTTATACACTGTGTGTGTTACGGCGGGAAGCTGGTTTTGCTGTGTTGTAAAGGAGGTATGAGTAGGGAGGTAAGAGTAAGTACGGAGGTTTTTTTTGCTGAGATTTCTCTGGAAAGACGCAAAGGAGGTCAGATGTGGGGTGAAGTTGATCACTCGTGTGATCTTGGTTTGACTGTTCCTGGTGGTAAATTTAGAATTGAGAAACCTCTTGTTGTTGTAATTTGATTTTGGGAACACTCCTTTCTTCATTTAAGCTTGTTGCTTGTTGTTTGCGGTTTAAGATGTGTAGACTGAAATAATTTCTATCAGGGAAATATGTTTTCATGTTTAACTGAATCTACAAGAGGTCTGATAAATTACAAGTGTTACAGCTGCGAAGTTTGATCTTCTTGTTCAATGGTGTTGATAATGTTCACATTATGAAAGCTCTTGCTGTTGTGGTTTGATTCAGGAATACTCTCTTTCCTTCTTTTAAACTTGTTCTGATTTGGGGTTTGAAGTGAGGGCATTTGTTTGAGAGTTGTTGAGAGTCTATCTTGAATTGAGATGTTTGTCTGTTGTGTGGCAGTGGAAGACAACTCTTTACGCAGAGAAGATGTGGAGGTAGTGAATATTTAAAATATGTTATCTAATCTTTACCTTTGTTGTTTTGTTGTTTGATGAGGTTGAGATTCTATCATTCACGAAACTTGTTTCATGCAAGTTTTACAAAACTATAAGATCTTTGGTCTCTTCTAATATTTATATTTTAATTTGAAATCTTTAGTCAAAAAAAAAAAACACTGGTCCAGCCCACCAGCCGGTTCCGTTTGGTATCTTCTGGACCGCCCGGTCCAAGTCGAGGGTAATCTGTATGTGTTGGGTGAAGGTTTGACACAGGCGGTTCCTAAAGACGGGAGTGCAATGCGTTAGGCTGGTTTCACAGAGCAGCGATCACTCGATTCACATGGCTTGTTGGCTTGCATACTTAGCTGAACCACCATCTTTTGTTTTTAATATACTTTTTTTCCTTTCTTGTCAATTTCCAACAATGTTCTCTCCCGGCAGTAGACGTGGCCTGGTGGCTCGTACCCAGCTGAACCATCATTTTTCTTTCTAATATACTCTTTCCTTTCTTGTCAACTTCCACCAATGTTTTACAGAACCAAAATAAGCATGTCCATATAGCCAGAAAGCACTACTACCTTTTATTACATGTGTAACTCAGGAAAGGGCATGTACATAGCCAGAATTATATATACAAGAAAAATCAGTAGACACTGTGTTCATGTAAGAAGAACGAGACAACACCATTTTATAGAAAACCAACATTTTTGGACATTTAAAAAATGTTTTTTTTTGGTAGAAAGTGCTACATTTTAATTAATTAACTAGGATAGTATCCGCGACGCGAAATTATTTTTGTTTGTTCACTTATATATTTAGACGTTTCGATTAGCCTTGGGATTGTATTTTTTTGGTTTTTAGTTTAGTACTGGTTCGGTTAAGGATTTTGGTTTTTGGTTAAAAATATAGGAACCGTTTGTTTATTTAAAATTTTGATTTTGTTTAAATTTAGTTGTGCTGTCTTTTTGTTTGATTTAAGCAACAACTAAATTTTCATCCGTGTTTTTCAAGCGCTTTAAAAAATTATAAATTAATATAAATTAAGATATTTTTGTTTGTTTATATTGATAATCAAAACATTATTTTTTAAATTGAAATTTCTGAGTTTAAAAAAATACTCTCAATTTAATAGATTTTAAAACTTATTATATTATTTATTTGTTAAATTCAATAAAATAATTTTATATATCTCACTTAAAATATTTTTATTAAGTAATTCTACTGTATAAAGACCGGAGAATTAACTTTTATAAATGTATGGTCATTTTTATTAATAAGTTGCTATAAATAAGGAATATTGTTATTTAGTCTAATTTTTATTAATATGTTTTAAACAGATCCAAAAGTGTAATATCCGAAAAATCTAAATCATTGAAGATATTTATTTCTAAAAAATGTGAATAGGTCCAAAACTTAAGTGTCAACTTTTTAAGTAGATAAAAAAATTGGACTCTATTTTAATAGAATAGATGATTAAATAGATAATATTTTATAAATATAAAATCCCCATACAAGTTTTTGGACATGCTTATCCTTTAAATAATAATGTGAGGTAACTTATTTATGTTTCATATCTATAAAATAAATTTATACAGAATACTAATTAATTGTAACCAAGTAGTTATTAATTTATATAATATGATTACTGAATAATTATTGGACACATTAAAATAACTAAAATTATAAAAACATAAAAGGTTTTTTTAATGCAATCTATTATATTAATTTTGAAAACAAATAAATTGTCATTCAAGTTTTAAAAATTATAAAATATCATTTATAAATAGTTTCAAAATTTTAGTTCTGTCTAATCCATAAATTTTTGTGATTTATACTTTTAGTACAACGTAGGTTTTTTTGTAAAAATATAATAGTTAAAAATATGTTCATGTATTATTTTAAAATAATAATCACTATATTTTGCTAAATTTAATAGTACCTTCTAAGTATTTGTTGCTATTTTGTTATGTTCTTTTAAAATAAGATATTAGTTTTTTAGAAAACTAAAAACTAAAAACCATAAACTTGCGGAAACCATCTAAACAATAAAGCAAAACCAAAATCTAAAAACTAAAAACCAAAGTTAAAAACTGAAAATTAATATAAAAGTATGAAAATTCAAAAACCAAAATTTGAGAAATATAAAAAACTAAAACTAAAACTAAATGGAAAATTATCAATCTGTATGGATTTTATGGTATATTTGGAAATGACTGAACAATGCTACTTTTAACAATTTGGATATTGATCCTAGAAATACTTTTAAACTTGTGGAAACTGAATCTTTATTCTGGTCTGACACACATACATCCATAACTCGAAGGATACACCGATCAAGGGAGTCAGAGGTGACAAGTTTACCTTATACACGAGGAAGATGTTGTTTTACGGATGGGTCATGGAAAGATTAGAAACTTTATCCCAAATAAGGTTGGTATAATACGGTAAAAGTTTTTGATGGACTGATGGAAGCGAGGAATATGAGAGCTAGTATTTCACCTCTTCACTCTGAATTAAAGGCGCGCTCATCTAGCTATGAAATGCATGAGCAATTTAAGACAGTTTCAGGTCACTTTTTTGCAATTGATAGTTTTCGGTTGTCTCGAAACTATTAGAATAGCCAACTTTTAAAAGTTATTTGGAAAATATCAAAACCATTAAATTAAGTTTAAATACTCAGAAATCATTCATATATATAACGAACACAGAACACGAGTACAAATAAAAGCTAGTTCAAACAAGCAACACTATAATAAGTTAAGATAGAACTAGATCTTGACCCGCCCAACCGGGCAGGTATTTATTTTATGTTTTTAGTTTTTTATTTATAAATGATATGTTTATAATATTTAAACATAAATTTAGATTGAAAATTAACATTTGTAGTTATAATAAAAATTAAAAGTTTAAAAAATATTTTGATATAAATTTTAAATTCCAAATTAAAATAATATAGAGATGGGTCATAATTGTTTCTAATTCCAAAATCTTAGCATTCTTAATAACAAATAAAATAATTTATAAATACATAAAATATATAAACATATTTGGAATTAAAATTAATTTGTTAAAAAAAAATCTTACGCCATTGTTGTTTATTTCTATAGTTTGACCCGTGGCCGTATAAATATTTGCTTTCACTTCAATTTTTTATTTGTTCTAATGATAATATCTATATTTATACTAACAATTTATAAATAAAATATTTTATATTTTATACATATCATATATAAATTGATTTTGATGTGTCATTTTTATTTTATTATTTTTATTAATAAATATTGAAAAATATTAAATGTTAACAAAAAATCTATTAGGAAATTTATTTTGGTTAAGATTCATTCTATTAAAGAAATCTATTATTTAAATTAGGAAAATACATTAAATACTTAAATCTATCATTTAAATAAAGAAAAGACAAAATTCTCTACTATCTTTGTTACCAAACAAAATTTATTTTTTTAAAAACTCCTATCCCTGTTACCAAACAAAAGCTTAAAGTACTTCTACTTTAATAAGATAGATATGGACAGTTACTCAAATATCAGGGTTTAGACAAGGTTTGTCCATTAAGGTTTATGGTACCTGCATGATTTTATTAATTAAATTAATATTTTTAAAATAACATAATATTTAAATTATATCATACTCGCTTTTCACCAAAAAAGCAAAATCACATTTTTCATCAAAATGTGAAAAACAAATTCACAAAAATGTAAAACGCATTATTTTGTTTTCACGTCAAATGCAAAAAAAAAAAATCTACCAAAAATAAAAATTTTAACTTTTCCGCTAAGAATGAAAATTTAGTTCTTTTTTTTGTGAAAACACATAATTTTTTTCCCGCCAAAAACATATATCTTGTTTTATTCACCAAAAACAAAAACATGTTTTCCATTAAAATCATAAAATTCAATTTTTCTAATTAATTGTAAGATTTTTTTTTCCATCAAAAAGAAAACAATTATTATTTTTCCACAAAAGAAAGAAAAAGTAAAGTCATGTGTTTGCCTTGAAATACTTTTTGATTATTGTGGTCGTCAGATTAAAAAACGCACAACTCGATGGGTTAGATAAACCGGAGACTGAAAGCCGGTTAAGTTGTTAATTAAGAGGTGGTTTAGGATTTAGCAGAAGCGATCGGAACAGTGAGAGGGAAACTCATCAACTTCGTATTCTGTTAGGGTTTCGTCTCCTTTTAAATCCACCGATGTCTAGGGCAGAGAAGAGGCAGCCGCCGTCGGATCCGATTACGTCACTTCCCGAGGACATCGCCTTTGACATCTTAGCGCGTGTACCGAGACGCGACTATCCAAGAGTCTCCCTCGTTACGAAACTCTTCCGCTCACTCGTTTCATCGCCTGAGGTATACGCGAGACGATCTTCCTTGGGTTGCACTGAACGCTGTCTCTATGTTACAGTCCTTAACCTCGACAAGGTCCGTTTGTATACCCACAACATCGGCCACCACCGCTTGGTCCTCATCCCTGGGCTTCCCGCTTTGCCTTGGTGTGAAAGCCTTGTGGCAGTAGGTTCGAGGATATACGTGTTTGGTGGGCTTAACGTTGATGACTTGAAGAAGACATCGAGTGCTTTCAGCATCGACTGCAGATCTCATACTGTTCAACCCCTCCCGAGCATGCCGTTCCCCATGTGTGACACAGTCGCTGCCTTTATGGATGGGAGGATCTACGTAATTGGATCTGATGGCTCCTCCTCAGAGTCAAAGAAGGTGGTGGTGTTCAATACCGAAACACAAACGTGGGAGCCTGAGATGACAACAACGAAGCCAGCAGGGATGGAGATAGGTAACTTGATGACGGATGCGGTGGTGATGGGTGGTAAGATGTACATGAGGGATCATCGGAAGAGCTTTGTTTACGATCCAAAGGAAAGCAAATGGGAAATGGACAAGGTGCTGAGTTCCAAGGAGTGGTGGAAGGCGTGTGTCGTTGATGATGTTTTGTACTACCACGATTCTCGTAAGAACAAGTTGAGATGGTATGACCCGAAGCAGAGGTGTTGGGGAGTGGTGAAAGGTGTGGAAGAGTTGTTGGCTCAGACGCTTGATTTTGGGAATATAGATTCTGTGTGTTACGGTGGGAAGCTGGTTTTGCTGTGTCCTAAAGGACGAGGTAAGAGTATGGATCAAGTAAGGACGGAGGTTTTTTTTGTTGAGATTTCTCTGGAAAGACGCAAAAGAGGTCAGATGTGGGGTGAAGTTGATCACTCGTGTGATCTTGGTTTAACTGTTCCTGGTGGTCAATTTAACATTAGTAGACCTCTTTTTCTTGTGGTTTGATTTTAGGAACACTCCTTTCTTCATTTAAGCTTGTTGTGATGTGAGGGCATTTGTTCTTGTTGTTTGCGGTCTAAGTTTCTATGTTTTTGGTGCACATTTTTTCCTGTATTTCTCGACCTTTATTTTCCCATCAGGGAAATATGTTTTCATGTTTAACTGAATCTAGAAAGGCTGGAGGTCTCTGATAAATTACAAGTTTTACAGCTGCCAAGTTTGATTTTCTTGTTCAGATGGTGTTGGTTATCTAATCTCTACCTTTGTTGTTTGATGGGGTTGAGATTCTATCGTTCACGAAACTTGTTTTCATGCAAGTTTTACAAAACTATAAGATCTTTGGTATCTTGAAATATTTTATATTTTAATTTAAAATTTTTGAGCCAGAAAAAAAACACTGGCCCAGTCCACCCGCTGGTTCTGTTTGGCATCTTCTGGACTGCCCGGTCCAAGCCGAGGATAATGTGTGTGTGTTGGGTGAAGGTTTGACTCTGGCAATTCCTAAAGACGTGATGGCAATGCGCGAGGCTGGTTTCACAGAGCAGCGATCACTCGGATCCACATGGTCTGGTGGCTCGCATATCTAGCTGAACCACTATCTTTTTTTTTTTTAATATACTCTTTCCTTTCTTATCAATTTCCACCAATGTTTTACAGAACCAAAAATTAGCATGTCCTCTGTCGGCAGTGGACAGAACGATTCAAAGCCACTAAGATCCACATGGCCTGGTGGCTCGAACCCAGCTGAACCATCATCCCTTTTTAATATACTCTATCCTTTCTTATCAATTTACACCAATGTTTTAAAGAACCAAATTAAGCATGTCAAGGTTCTAAAACACCGCGCTTATGCCACTAGTAGAAGTCTGTGAAATACACACGTCTTGGTCACGGTAGTTCGTGACTTATTTTGCGTTAGTCACGACAAAGTCACGTTTAGTCACGAAATGGGAAAACGTGACAAACTGTATCATTTTCATGGCAAAAAAGACACTAATTACTCACAGACATTATCGTGACCAATGTTAGTCACATTTTGTCACAAATAATTCGTGACTAGAATGACACATTTCCACACCGTGTATAAAACATGGCTTTTAAAGTCACGAAATGACACTAATTAAATCGTGACAAAGACGATGTTTAGTCAAATAATCGAATACTTTATAGTCTTACTCCATTTCGTGACTAAAATGAGACTTCTCCACCAAAAAATTATTGTGGCCAACTTTAAAATTAACCCCAATTTTTCTACTCATAACCCCCAACTTTAAACTTAACCCCAAACCCTCTCCATACCTCAAATCTTATCACAAAGTTTAAATATTAAACTTTAAACAATTTAAGATTAACAGCAATATATAATATTATATATACAAAGATTTAGAATCATATCCACTAAAACATTTTTTTAAACTTTAGCCAAATCTTTTAACATCATCACTAAATTCTAAACTTTAAACTCTATTTTCCAAAACTCAAACCCTAACTTATAAACAGAATGTCTCATGCCATTTTTTATTTAGCAAAAAAAAAAACTTATAAACAGAATCCTTAAACCTTCATTTTTTTGTATCAGTAAAATTCTATAATAAGTCACTAAAAATCCAATCAAGAAGTTTTATTTAGATATTTATAATTCTCACAAATACAATTAATACGAAAGTATTATTTGTTCTCTCAAAAAAGAAGTATTACTCGTTGACAAAAAAAAATGTTACTCTTTCTTTTCTTTCTTCTTCTTTTCAAACCCTTGCCTTGCTCGACGATTAAACACGTCACACGTTGCACATTGTTTAAAATATCTACGCTTAATTTTGTTTCTGTCATTTCTATGCCCTTCTTATTTCTTATTGGCCAATCCATTAGGTGATGGATTGCTATTCTAACCATTAGGTCCAGATTTCTTTATTTGTGTTTCTTCCTGTCCTCTCACGCGTGTTCTTTCTTCTTTCCATGTCTCCCTCTCTCCCTCTCGAGTCATTTGCTGTCTGTTTTTTGGTTCTTTCAACTTCTAATAAGTAATAACTAATCCAGTAATCAATAACCTCTCTATGCATTTCTTCCTCATTGTATTTGACTGAGTTTGAATCAGTTCTTTTTGCAGGACGTGGTGATGTCGGAAGAGCTTACGAAGGTCCTTGACGCCGCCATAGGAACACGCCATCGAAGCTTGCGGGGGAGGAGGTAGCTTGACGAGGGAAGAGGCAAGTGTGGTCTTCTCAGATACTGTCGTCATTAACTCCATTCCGGTAATCTAAGCGGTGTAGTCGTTTAAACAATTTTGATTTCGGATCTTAGATTTGCTCACAGTTTTTGTCTATATTTTGTAGAAGAGGAAGGAGGAAGAAGAAGAGAAAGAGCGAGAAGAAGAGGAAGATGCTGCCGGAAACGGTCACCCGTGGTGGTAGGAAAGTGTAGATCTACATATGTATTTTTATATTTATATAAGAAAATTCATATGTATATTCCATAAGTATATATACATGTATTTATACTTTGTATTTCATTTTGTAATTAACTAATAAAAAAATTATATAATTTTTTTTTAGTTTTTTTTAAACAATAGTCACGTATTAAGTCACCGATAATATCGTGACTTATGATAATTTAGTCACATAGTTTTACTGTGTTTACGTCGTGACTGAATTAGAGACTGACTGGTGTAACCGCAGCGGTTGCGATTGCGGTTGCGGGAGTTTGCGGGTGCGAGTGATTGCGGTTTTAAGCGTTTTCTAAAGATTTGTACGACTGGTACAACTGTTAGAAATTGTTGCGTTTGCGGGATTCTTATGACTGGTAAATTACCAAACGCAACATCTGTTAAATAATAATTTAACAACAATTACATTTTATATAATTATAAAATATTAAAAATCATAATAATATAATAAATATAAAATTTATATTTATAAAATCATATTATTAAATTTTAAAAATTTATAGAAAATATTTTGGTTTTAAAATTTTATAATATAAATTGAAATATAATATGTATAGAGTTTACAATTTCTATTATTTCGATTTTAAATTTTTATTGGATATTTTTAGTATTATTTTTATTTATTCTGTTTTTAAAGAAAAAAAAATTATCCTCCCGCAACCGCCCGCAACTGCAAACGCTACCTGGAACCAGCTTTTGATTTTAAGAGGTTCAGAGCGTTTTGAAGTGATTTGTAGTGTTTTATGTGATTGTTTCAAAATGCCAACAACCGCTATGAATCGCAAAAGCTGTGTTTGCGGGTGGTAGCGGGAAAATCAGTCGGCCCCTAGTCACTAAACATGATCGTAACAAATCGTGACTAAAACAGTCACGAAAAAGTCGCAGGGAAAAATAGTCACGATCGTATAGACACTGTTTTTTTCGTGACATTTCATGTCTATATCAGCATATAGTCACGAAAAAGTGGCTTTAGACACGAAAATTTCTGTGTCTGTATTAGATTTTTCTACTAGTGTGCGCACGCCTAGGCGGTAACTCTGTCCTATCTGAATTTTTTTTTTTAAATCTGATTCATACGAATTAAATTTGTTTAAATTATTTTAAAACCAGTCGCCGACTATATGGATGGGAGGATCTACGTTATTGGACCTGATGACTTCTCCTCAGAGTCAAAGAAGGTGGTGGTGTTCAATACCGAAACACAAACGTGGGAGCCTGAGATGACAACGAAGGCAGGGATAGAGATAGATGACCTTTGGATATTTGGTTATGCGGTGGTGATGGGTGGTGTTATGTACATGAGGGAGTTTCATAAGAGCTTTGTTTACGAGCCAAAGGAAAGCAAATGGGGAATGGACGAGGTACTGGATTCCAAGGTGTGGGGGATGGCGTGTGTCGTTGACGATGTTTTGTACTACCACGATTCTTGTAAGAACAAGTTGAGATGGTATGACCCAAAGCGGAGGTGTTGGGGAGTGGTGAAAGGCGTGCAAGAGTTCTTGGCTGGGACGCGTGATTATGGGTATATACAGTGTGTGTGTTACGGCGGGAAGCTGGCTTTGGTGTGTCCTAAAGGAGGTAAGAGTAGTGAGCAAGTAAGGACGGAGGTTTTTTTTGCTGAGATTTCTCTGGAAAGATGCAAAGGAGGTCAGATGTGGGGTGAAGTTGATCACTCGTGTGATCTTGCTTTGGCTGTTACTGGTGGTAAATTTAACATTAGGAAACCTCTTGTTGTTGTGGTTTGATCTTCTTGTCCAGTGTTGTTGATAATGTTAACATCATGAAAGCTCTTGCTGTTGTGGTTTGACTCAGGAACACTCTCTTTCCTTCATTTAAACTTCTTGTTGTGATTTGGGGTTTGAATTGAGGACATTTGTTTGAGAGTCTATCTTGAATTGAGATGTTTGTCTGTTGTGTGGCAGTGGAAGACGACTCTTTACGCAGAGAAGATGTGGAGGTAGTGAATATTTAAAATATGTTATCTAATCTCTACCTTTGTTGTTTGATGGGGTTGAGATTCTATCATTCACGAAACTTGTTTTCATGCAAGTTTTACAAAACTATAAGATCTTTGGTCTCTTACTCTCTTATAATATTTTTATATTTTAATTTGAAAATTTTAGTAAAAAAAAATAAACACTGGTCCAGCCCACCAGCCGGTTCCGTTTGGTATCTTTTGGACCGCCCGGTCCAAGCCGAGGGTAATCTATCTGTGTTGGGTGAAGGCTTGACACAGGCGGTTCCTAAAGACGGGAGTGCAATGCATTAGGCTGGTTTCACAGAGCAGCGAACACTCGATTCACTCATTCACATGGCTTGTTGGCTCGCATACCTAGCTGAACCACCATCTTTTGTTTTCAATATACTTTTTTTCCTTTCTTGTCAATTTCCAACAATGTTCCACAGAACCAAAATAAGCATGTTCTCTCTCGGCAGTGGACATGGCTTGGTGGCTCGTACCCAGCTGAACCATCATTTTTCTTTCTAATATACTCTTTCCTTTCTTGTCAACTTCCACCAATGTTTTACAGAACCAAAATAAGCATGTCCATATAGCCAGAAAGCACTACTACCTTTTATTACATGTGTAACTCAGGAAAGGGCATGTACATAGCCAGAATTATATATACAAGAAAAATCAGTATTGTGTTCATGTAAGAAGAACGAGACAACACCATTTTATAGAAAACCAACATTTTTGGACAATTAGTTAAAAAATGATTTTTTTTTTGGTAGAAAGTGCTACATTTTAATTAATTAATGATTAAATAGATAATATTTTCATAAATATAAAATCCCCATACATGTTTTTGGACATGCTTATCCTTTAAATAATAATGTGAAATAACTTATTTATGTTTCATATCTATAAAATAAATTTATATAGAATATTAATTAATTGTAACCAGGTAGTTATTAATTTATATAAATACGATTACTGAATAATTATTGGACACATTAAAATAACTAAAACTATAAAAACATAAAAGGTTTTATTAATGCAATCTATTATATTAATTTTGAAAACAAAGAAATTGCCATTCAAGTTTTAAAAATTATAAAATATCATTTACAAATAGTTTCAAAATTTTAATTTTGTCTAATCCATAAAATTTTGTGATTTATATTTTAGTACAATGTAGGTTTTTTTTAAAAAATAATAATTAAAAATATGTTCATGTATTTTTGGTTTTAAATAACAATCACTATATTTTGCTAAATTTAATAGTACCTTCTAAGTATTTGTTGCTATTTTGTTATGTTGTTGTAAAATAAGATATTAGTTTGTTTTTGAAAGCTAAACAATAAAGAAAAACCAAAAAAATGCTAGTTTAAAACCATTAAAAGAATTTAAAACTCGCATTTTTGGTTTTGCTTTATTGTTTAATCGCTTTTGGAAAATATCATATTCACTTTGAAAAATATGGTTTTGGAAAATATGGTATTGCTCATTTTTTAGAGCAAAACCAAAAAATGCGAGTTTTAATCGCCTTTGGAAAATATCAAAACCATATATCACGAACACAGAACACGAATACATATAAATGCTAGTTCAAACAAGCAACACTTTAATAAGTTAGGATAGAATATGGACAGCTACTCAAATATCAGGGTTTAGATAGGGTTTGTCCATTAAGGTTTATGGTACCCAGCATGATTTTTTTCTCAATTAAATTAATATTTTTAAAATAACATAATATGTAAATTATATCATACTCGCTTTTCGCCAAAAAAGCAAAATCACTTTTTTCATCAAAATGTAAAAAACAAAATTCACAGAAATGTAAAATATAATATTTTATTTTCACGTCAAATGCAAAAAAAAAAAAAATTCCTACCAAAATAAAATTTTCATTTTTCCGTTAAGAATAAAGTTTTAGGTTTTTTTTTGTGAAAACACACAATTTTGTTTCCCGTCAAAAAAAATAAAATCTTATTTTATTCACCAAAAACAAAAACATGTTTTTCATTAAAATCATAAAAAATCATTTTCTATTAAATCGTAAGATTTTTTTTTCCATCAAAAAGAAAACAATTATTTTTTTTTTAACTTCAAATTACCATTAAACATTAGAATTTACATAGTCTTGATGTAACAAGTTTGTGATATAGGCAGGAACATAAGAATGAAAAACAAATGTTTGTCGAGGAGGTAGATGATTTTTTGCCAAAACGTCAGCCACTCTGTTTCCTTCACGTGATATCCAAGTAAATTTGATGTCTTGAAAACGTTGTCTCCACCAATTTATCTCACGTATCCAGTTGTATCCATCGAAGTGAAGCCCTTGTTGGTTCAGTATAGAGATCATCTTCCGACAATCACTCTCGAAAATGACTTTCTTATAACCTTTGCTCCAACAGTGTTGCATAGCTATGATTAAGCTTTGTAGTTCACTTTCAAAAGCATTTTTAACTCTGTTGCCCATAGCTTGTCCCGCACCTTTGTATACCCCATTTGAATCTCTTAGTATCCATCCCGTTGTACTTGGAATATCTTGATTGATAAAAGATCCATCAATGTTGCACTTGATCCAATCCGGTTGCGGTCTACTCCAACTTTTCTTAACCACCTGAGAAGACTGGGATCTCAAAGAGGATTGACGTAATTGCATTGTTGAATATGTCCTCCATTCGTTTGCATCATTCTTCGCTTGCTGAATAACATTGCTCCAAGTAACATTCTTGTGCTGGAAGATTAATAAATTTCTTGATTTCCAGATTCTCCATAATGTCCAGATTGCTAAGTCTTGAAAATGAGATAATCTTGTAGAGGTCGTAATCTGAAGACATGTCTGAATCTTCTCTTCCAGAGAAGTTACAGTGCTGTTGATGATGAGATTATTAATACCTGAAGCCCTCCAAACTTGTGCTGCATAAGGACAATCGAAAAACAGATGCTTCTCTGTCTCTTCTTCTAAATAACATCGCTTGCATAGCGAGTCTCTGGTAACATGTCTCCTTTTCAAATTACTTCCTGTAGGTAACGCTTTTGATAGAAGCTTCCATAGAAAGTGCTTGATTTTTGGAGGTAGCTCTGTTTTCCACATCCTCTGTTTAATATTGACATCTCCATAAATGGGTAATCCATTGTCATAATCCGGTAAGTGTGTGCTCAACCAATAGCCAGATTTAACAGTATAGATGCCATCTTCATTATAGCTCCATCCCAGTAGATCTAATTCTGCCTTTGAACATAGCTTTATAGCAAGAATTTTATCTATATCTTCTGGAACCACCTCCGCTTCAAGTTTCATAATATTCCAACTGTTTCTATCAGCATTCATGAAGGAGGATACCGGTACATTGGATAGGTCTCTAGTTAGTGCTCGTGGTGGGCGAGGAGGATGTTCCGGAATCCAAGGATCTAACCACATCCTTGTAGTAGTACCATTACCAATAACTACTCTCATACCTTTAGCTACAAGCTCTTTTCCAAAGAGTATTGATTTCCATGCATATGAGGCAAGTTTCTTTGGAGTCGCTTCCAAAATACTACAGTCAGGAACATATCGTGCTTTAAGGATACGAGCCATAAGACAGTTTGGTGCTTGTAGTATACGCCAAACTTGTTTGCCCAAAAGGACTTGATTAAATCTTTCAAGACCTCGAAAACCTAAACCACCTTCTCTCTTCGGTTTTGAGACACGGTTCCAAGCAAACCAATGCAGCCCTTTGTTATCTCCTGATCCCCACCAGAAATTTGCCAGAAAACAATTATTATTTTTCCACAAAAGAAAGAAAAAGTAAAGTCATGTGTTTGCCTTGAAATACTTTTGATTATTGTGGTCGTCAAGACTAAAAAAAACTCGATGGGTTAGATAAACCAGAGACTGAAAGCCGGTTAAGTTGTAAATAAAGAGGTGGTTTAGGATTTAGCAGAAGCGATGGGAACAGTGAGAGGGAAACTCATAAATTTCGTATTCAGTTAGGGTTTTCGTCTCCTTAAATCCACCGATGTCTAGGGCAGAGAAGCAACCGCCGTCGGATCCGATTACGTCACTTCCCGAGGACGTCGCCTTTGACATCTTAGCGCGTGTTCCGAGACGCGACTATCCAACAGTCTCCCTCGTTTCGAAACTCTTCCGCTCACTCGTTTCGTCGCCTGAGGTATACGCGAGACGATCTTCCTTGGGTTGCGCTGAACACTGTCTCTATGTTTCAGTCCGTAACGTTGAGAACAGCGATATCCGTTTGTATACCCGCAGCATCGGCCACCACCGCTTGGCCCTCATCCCTGGGCATCCCGCTTTGCCTTGCTGTAGAAGCGTTGTGGCAGTAGGTTCGAGGATATACGTGTTTGGTGGGGTAAAGATGACATCGAGTGCTTTCAGCATCGACTGCAGATCTCATACTGTTCAACCCCTCCCGAGCATGCCTTTCCCCATGTGTGAACCAGTCGCCGCCTTTATGGATGGGAGGATCTACGTTTTTGGATGTGATGACTTCTACTCAGAGTCAAAGAATACCGAAACACAAACGTGGGAGCCTGAGATGACGACGAAAACGCCAACAGGGATGGAGATAGTTAACTTGAGGAAGGATGCGGTGGTGATGGGTGGTAAGATGTACATGAGGAATCATCGGAAGAGCTTTGTTTACGATCCAAAGGAAAGCAAATGGGGAACGGATGAGGTGCTGCATTCCAAGCCGTGGGGGAAGGCGTGCGTCGTTGACGATGTTTTGTACTACCAGGATTCTCGTAAGAACAAGTTGAGATGGTATGACCCGAAGCAGAGGTGTTGGGGAGTGGTGAAAGGCGTGGAAGAGTTGTTGGCTCAGACGCTTGATTTTGGGTATATAGACTCTCTGTGTTACGATGGGAAGCTGGCGTTGGTGTGTCCTAAAGGAGGTAAGAGTATGGAGCAAGTAAGGACGGAGGTCTTTTTAGCTGTGATTTCTCTGGAAAGACGCAAAGGAGGTCAGGTGTGGGGTGAAGTTGATCACTCGTGTGATCTTGGTTTGACTGTTGCTGGTGGTAAATTTCATATTATGAAAGCTCTTGATGTTGTGGTTTGATTCAGGAACACTCCTTTCTTCATTTAAGCTTGTTGTGAAGCGAGGGCATTTGTTCTTGTTGTTTGCGGTCTAAGTTTCTATGTTTTTGGTGCACATATTTTCCTGTATTTCTCGACCTTTATTTTCCCATCAGGGAAATATGTTTTCATGTTTAACTGAATCTAGAAGGGCGGTAGGTCCTGATAAATTACAAGTGTTACAGCTGCGAAGTTTGATTTTCTTGTTCAGATGGTGTTGGTAATGTTCACATTATGAAAGCTCTTTCTGTTGTGGTTTAATTCAGGAACACTCTCTTTCCTTCACTTAAACTTCTTGTTGTGATTTGGGGTTTGAACTGAGGGGCATTTGTTTGAGAGTTGATGAGAGTCTTATCTTGAATTCAGATGTTTGTCTGTTGTGTGGCAGCAGTGGAAGACATTTCTTTACGCAGAGAAGATGTGGAGGTAGTGAATATATAATTTGTTGTTCGCTTAGTAGTAACATTTACGTTGGTCATTGAACAAAATGGTGAGCGGATGTGCTGGCCTCTCCTATATACACATATCCACAGGTCCTTGACTGAATACGTCTTTGATCACAAACATACAAGAAACATAAGTAATTAACTTCAAACGTGATCATCGACCGTAAAATCTATAACTCATGGCATATAATTTGATGTTGGTTTTTGCACTGATTTTATTTTAATTTGATTGTTGGTTTTTGCACTGATTTTCCTACAAGGTCAGAACCACTCATGCCATGCATTTAGGGTAAAGCGCACCCTCAGTAGCAATGGAGGAGAAGCAACAAACCTCTCTCCGAACTTTCAGTCTTTTTTTTTTGTTAAACTTTCCTTCTCTTGTGAAAGGAGAAGTAACTTTTTTTGTTAATATTACTATTTAGGGGCAAAATTCTCCTTTTTTTCTGTCAACCAAGGGCAAAATTCTCCTAAATAGGCATTTTCTATGTTTTATCACATAAATAGCACATAAGAAAAAAAATGACCAAAATATATTTTATTTTGTCACAGAAAAAAAAATAAAAAAAAAAATAAAAATAAAATATTTTGGTCATTTTTATTTAAAATGACCAAAATATTTTATTTAAAAGGTCAAAAAAAATTTATACCGTATAAATATATATAAAAATAATAAAATCTAAAAAAAAATAGTAATTTTTTTACAGTTTCAGATTATATGTTTTCATATTCGGAAATTTTTATAAATTTTTATTTTTTGGAATTTTTTTTCAAATTTTTTTTTTCAAATTTTTTTTTATAATTCAAAAATACTTTTTGGAACTATTTCATATTTTTATTTTTATTTTTAGATTTTTAGTATTTATTTTTTATTTTATAAAATTTTAAAATTTAATCCCCAAACTCTCTTTAACTCTAAACCCTAAAGTTTGAATTAGTTAACCCTAGAAGTATAAATGACAATTAATTTTTTAATAAAATATTTTGGTCATTTTTTTCCTTGTGTGCTATATTTGTGACAAAAACATTTTTAGTACTATCCTAGACTTTTTCTCATTCTATTTTTCATTATCCATTTTACTATAATAAATATCATTTTAAGCATTTTGTAAAATGTTAATATTTATTTTATTAGTTTAAATTATATATATAATGTTAATTTCGTTTTTATTTTATTCTTTTGGAAATATTAACATTTTTAAAAATAATAAAATAATCTATTTTTCCACTTTGACTATTTTAACATTAGATTTATTATATCTAAGAAAAGGTAGAATTTTTGTTATTATTACTATTTTGCTTTTGATTTTCCATTTTTCTATAACATTTACCGTTTATTTAAGTAATTTGTCAAGTATTAGTATTTATTTTGTTAGTTAAAGTTATATATAATATTAATTTCGTTTTAAAAGAAAATACTTTTTGGAAATATGAATATTTTTAAAAACTATATTAGCTATAATGATGTGTTATAATACAATTTGTTCTTTTTTTGTTTGTTTTAAATCCTACATAGACATCTCAATAATTTATATCTTCAGCCTTTATATATTGCAATTTACAAATTACCGAGTAAAGATAACTTTTACTTTTCACTTTACAAGGGAGAATCTAGGGTTATGAAAACACGGCGGAAACACGCCGCTGAGGACGTTCTAACGATATCCCGACGCAGTACACAGTCTCCTCCGGTCTCGATTGGAAACTCAGAGACGATCCCAACTGATCTCATATTCGAAATCTTCTCGAGATTACCGGCGAAGTCGATAGCGCAATGTCGCCGTGTGTCCAAGTTTTGGAACTCCTTACTCCGCAGTTCAGATTTCACGGAGCTTTTCATCACCAGGTCTCTTGCTCTTCGTCCACAACTCTTACTCTCTTGCGAACAAAACGATGAGTTGTTCTTATTCTCGATACCCCAGGTCCAAAATCAAGATGTTGTATCCGCCAATTATCATACGAGGTTCCCCTGTGAATATTCCTCTAAAATTACCGGTCCACTCCGCGGTTTAGTCTGTATTACACATCCTAGGAAGTATAAGAAAATGGCGCAGGTGATTTGTAACCCTAGCACAGGTCAATCTTTACGTTTACCCAACCTGAAGACCAGGGATCTTCTCGTGAAAACTTTTCTTGGGTTTGATCCAATTGGTAAACAATTCAAGTTATTGTCCATGACCGCTAGGGATCGTGAAAATTCTGAAGAGCCTCAAGTTCTGACTTTAGGGCTTCGGAACCTTGCTTGGAGAAAAATCGAATGTTCTATATCGCATCTTTATCTCCAAATTGATTGGATATGCGTCAATGGTGTTATATATTATGTAGCTGTGCTCAATGGGCCTCCAAGGGGTATGAAAATAGTTTGCTTTGATGTTAGGTCTGAAAAGTTTAGCTTTATTAATAAAGCTAAGGATATGGCACTATGTAGTCGATCAGCTATTGTAAACTACAAGGGTGCTTTAGGCGCTCTTTTGTCTAAAGGGTTTACAGAAGTTACCGGAGAAACTAAATGTTTGGAGCTGTGGGTTTTAGTAGATGCTGATCAGCATGAATGGTCGAAGCATATATCCATTTCACTGCCCCCGATGTGGAATAATATAGTTGCAGAGGCCATGTTATTCTTTGTTGGAGTGACTGGTACAGATGAAATCGTGTTGTCGCCACGCTATTTATCTGAGCCTTATCGTTTCTATGTGTACTACTACAACATCGAGAGCAATACAATCAGAAGAGTTGAAATCCAAGGAATGGATGCGTTTAGGCATTGTAAAGTTCACCTCTCTCTAAACCATGTTGAGGACGTGAAGCTTTTGCAATATATTTAGGAATTTATCACTCTAGCTTTTTAACATATCATATGGTTCTTTTTTTTTGTTTGTGTGATGGTGGTGAAATATCAAAATCTGTGTTTACAATTTAGCCTTTTTGAAATCTTCTCTTGACCACTTTGTGGGTTATGTGTTTATGTGTTCTGTGTTAATCATCCACTGGTAAAAGACAACGTTACACTACGCCAAAATCTGTTTTACCTGACAAATGGATTGTGCTTCTCTATCTCTGTGCCTCTGGCTATCCTGTTAATCTTTATATGTCCAAGTATTTGTTGTGGTTATATCTACTATTAACAAGTCATTTTATTTTTTTATTATAAAATAACACATTAATAAATTTTGTAACTAGTTGTATAATCTTATTATAAATCAATGTTAACTAAATTTTTATTATAAAATAAGAAAACAAAATTATATTCTAACTTTTTTTATAGAAAATAGCAGTGCTATATGAATTAAATAAAAAAATATATTAAATAGATAAATTTACATATTTATATTTTAGTTTTTATTATTTAAATAAATTATTACTCATCATTATATGGACTAACATTAGTAAACTATTAACATAGTTTAAATTTTATATCTACAACTATATATTATCTTTTTATTTATATTGAAAATCTCAACAATATATTGTTCAAAAATATAATAGTATACTATACCATTTAGTTCATATATTATTTTTAAAAAATGTTATTAGTAAATTATGAAATTTTAGTAATTCATTTAAAATATTAATGATAAATCAAATTTGAATTATAAATTTATTTTTGTTTTAATTACAAAAAATCTGTTGAGAATTTTTTTTAAAATATTACCAAAAATTCAATTTTTATGAAATAATATATTAATGTAGTAACAAAAAACAATTCAAAAATCATGTATTGTTTCAAACTCAAAAATAGATGTGTAATTTTTCAAAGTTTTCTGAACAAAATAATATTTTTAAAAATAAATATTTAAACTCAAAATGATAATATTTCAAATTTTACAAAAGAAAAATAATAGATAATAAAGATTAACCTTTTGAAATGCACCAAGAAAAAAAACAAACTATACATGTTATAAAAATTAAAGCAATCTAATATTTTGAAGTCCTTTTAAAAAAAAAACTTAATATCATAACATCCAAAAAATATCCTATATAATAAAATAATATGATAGAACTACTATGTAAATATTTACTAAAACAATAGGGCCATTATCTTTAAAAAACAGTATTTTTATGACACTGGTATCTGGATGCCATCTGAAAGAGATCCAAGTATCGTTTAATGACTGTCCACCGAACATTTGGATCCGCCAGAGAATTTGCCGAAAGCATCCAAAGGGGCTAGTGATCACCACATGCTAATTCACCAGTGGCAACATGCAGTTTGGACATTGGTTTCTCCGTATTGGATCCAAAAAGATCCCTTAAAATAATCTACACAAATCCATCAGCAGCTACATTTCGAATCATGCACCTGTCGGGTAAGACCCTAAAGTGTGGTTTGCCCGCTTGCAGTAGACCACTAACACGTGGTTAAAAAAAATAGTGTTTCTATTTATAAATTCAAGAAAATGCTAAAATGGTGTTTCAAAAAAAAAATACTAAAATGATATATGTCAAAATATATTTTCTTAAACACAATATATAAATATAAATGATCTTAAACATATTTATTTTCTATAATATAAATAAATAGAATTTAAAAATGTAGTATATGCAAAATGTATACATTAAAGAAAACCATATTTTGTAAAGAAGTTCTCTATTTGATTATTTCATATTGTTATTTTATTGTACAGAACTCGAAAATAAATTAGTAAATAATAAAATTAATAACAAAGTAAAATGTTTTTTAGAAGTATAATATATTAACAATAACGTAATAAAAATATAAAAGTTAATATTATACAGTTACACAATATATAACATTAAAATAGAAATTATATATTTAAAATATTTGTAATACAAAAAATGTAAAATATAAGAAATAACCGCACGTGCGGGTTAAAATCTAGTTTAATACATTAAATAAGAGTAATGAAGTTACATTTATTTAGTGTGTTCCATAAAAATCTTTCGTATGATATGTTAAGTTACCTTTTGTTTATGTGTTTTCTTTTCTTACGTGTGAGAAGGGATCATAGAAACAAGATGCTGAGTTTGAATAAGATTCACGGGAGGGACAAATAATTTTAGGAACAATGTTCCATGATGCAACTCTCTTCGTAATAATTGGATTGACATATATTTTTACATATACGACATTTTCATTAGACATTTCCGAGGAGGTTTCGAAACACAACGTTGCCGATCTCATACGTTCGTAACGTTCCCGTGATATGTCCTTTCCCAGTTGAAACAAGGCAAAATCCCAAACAATACTAGTCAATATTGTGCGCATGTTGTTGTTTCCATTCGCATGCTCTTTTAGTTTATTGGAAACCTTTAGAGTTTAAACATTGAATCAGCTGTACTGTACAGCATTTTGGTTCAATGAAGTTCGAACAAACTAGTGATTACTGAATAATGCACAACAAGCTAAGCTAGGAGTTAAAAGATTCACAATAAAGAATTCATGCAGTACGAACAGTATTTCTTTCACAAATAGAGGGTTTGACAAACTTGTTTAATTGTAATTCGACAAGAACACACGTGAAATAATATTAAAAAAAAAAGATTCTAACCAAAACTTGTATCAAGATAAATGTCAGCTCTTATGCTGAGTTCGGCCCTTCTTCTAGCTTCTGTGATTTTTGATTTCCAATCTGTGGCCGTCTCATAGCTGAATTAAAACATATAAACATTAAGAAATCATACGGTACAAGTTTATTTGTATTGTTTTTGATGGCAACGTGTATTAGACTCACATTTAAGAGCTGATCCGGCAAGACATGTAAGCCTCGATTTAGTATTAGTCTCGGCTAATGGTTTCGCATTCTCTTTAGCAGCCATTCGCATGTCCCAAACACGTATGATCCCATCAGAAGATGCAGAAGCAACCAAGTACGGATCTTCTGATGCACCTTCGCTGTCGTTCCTTGTAAGCGTGACCACACCCTTGATACGAGCTGGATGAGCATCTTGTATGGAGTAAGCAAGCTTCCCGCTATTTGTGTCCCACGCTGTTATTGCCCTATCCTCACCAGCTGTAAACAGAGTCCCACTCTGTTGCAAATTAAGCAAAACATTTTTTAGCCAAGGTAATCAAAACCATCACCAGGACAACTCTACATATCCAAGATGGACTCTTCCTAAATTCAAACTAAAGCAAGATAAAAAAAAAAAAAACTAAAACTAAAGTTGCATTCTGAAGCAGATTAAGCAAACAATTAGTATAGCAATCATCACATAACTCAGAGTCTAGGACTGAATTACTCTTAAATCAAACTCTTTCAATGGCTTCAAGAATGTGGGCTCTTTCTGCAATTTACATTTTTGGCACCATGGGAGCTCTAAGACCATCTTTTTCAGACCAGAATCTCAAAATTACTTACTTTTTTTTCTTTTCAATTTTACTTACTTTAAGACAAGTACAACTGATTCTCAGACACAAGTTGAAGAAGACAAGTTAATATACAGCCAGAGGAATAAAGAAGCCAAGAGAAGCTCTAAAACCATTTTGATGTACCATCAAGACACACAAAAATGAGATCTTTTTCAGACAAGAATCTCAAAGTTACTTACTTTAGACATGTACAACTGATTCTCAGACACAAGTTGAAGAAGACAAGTTAATATACAAAAAAAAAAATACAGACAGAGAAAAAAAGAAGCCAAGAAGCTCTAAAACCATCTTAATGTACCATCAAGACACACAAAAATGAGATTTTTTTTTCAGACAAGAATCTCAAAGTTACTTACTTTAAGACATGTACAAATTCTCAGACACAAGTTAAAACAGAGACAGAGAGATAGATAAGTAGAGAGAGAATCTCACATCTCCAGGAGAAGCACAGAGTATACGCTTGCGGCTACCATTATCAAGCTCGAGAAGAAGCTTAGCATCCTCAGACTGATGAACACCGATTTTACTATTCGACACCATGAAAAACCTCTCCCCACTCGGATCAAACTTGACAAGACTCGCCTCGTGCCCCAACCTGCAGCAGAAACTCCTCTTCCCTCTGACGAGATTCAACATCGCGAAGCACTCGTCGCGGTACACAGCAAGAGCGAGCTTCCCGGAAGGGTGAATCGACAGATCGTTGACGGCCTTCTTGTGAGGGCGAAAGGACTTGAGGAGGACGAAAGGGTCGGTGTCGAAGATGGCGACGGAGCCGTCGGCGGCGGCGGAGACGAGGTTGCGAGGGAAGGAGAGGGAGGAGGGGGTGTAGAAGGAGAGGGCGGTGATGGAGGCGGCGTGATTGTGGTCGAGGAGGGAGCCGAGGGAGGAGGCGGAAGGGAGGTCGTAGAGGTGGATGGTGTCGTCGGAGCCGCCGGAAGCTGCGGCGGGACCGGAGCAGGCGACGGTGGTGATGGAGGAGATGTGGGAAGGGTAGGAGAAGAGAGGGGAGAGGGTTAGGGTTTGAGTGTCGGAGTCGTGCTTTGTGGGTTTGAGCTTGAAACCCCATATGAATCTCTCGTAGGAGCCTGCGATGATGCTCATTGCTTCTCTCTCTCTCTCTCTCTCTCTCTCTCTGCTGCTTCTCTCCAAAGTAAAGTGATTTTGATTGTAAAGCTTTTTAGGGTTTTAGGATTTTATCGTGTATGTATTTACTCGCTTGTGTTTTTTTTTCCCGATAATGTAATCATATAATCGAACCAGAATAAACCGATTAAATTTGTGGTTCATGGGTCCAAATTGTTTGAACCAATTTAATTTTTTTAACTACATATTTTTTTTGGCTGCGGTTAAAATGATTTAAATTATAAACTAATAACTAGATTCTTTTTTTTTTGTCTAGTTTCTGTATTTTAGTACTTTTCAAAAAATTTCTTAATGTGTAGTCTTATTATATAATATTTACAAAAAATTTGTTATCCTAATCTTTAAATCACAATTCCAAATTTACTATGTTACTCTAAAAAATGAAAACTTTCCAAAAATACCAGTTTGTTAAGAAAATATTTTAAAATACAGTCTATTGATGAAAAATTCTAAAAAAAATACTCATTTATTAACAAAAATTCTTGTTATCATAATCTCTAAATCACAATCCGAAATTTACAATATGAAATTTTTCCAAAAATAACAGTTTTAAAACAAATATTTAAAAATACAACATTTTGATGAAAAATTCTGAACTAATACTCATTTATCAACAAAAAATCTTGTTATCATAATCTCTAAATTACAATCTTAAATCTCCTATATTTCTCGATAAATGAAAACTTTCCGAAAATAGCATTTTTTAAAAAATATTTTTAAAATACAACATTATTCATGAAACTATCAACAAAAATTCTTATCATCATAATCTCTAAATCACAATCCTAAAACTATTATATTTCTCTATAAAATGAAAAATTTCCAAAAACAGCAGTTTTGTTATTTCCAAGAATATTTATCTATCTATCTACAAAAATTTTTGTTATCCTAATCTCTAAATCACAATATCAAATATACTATATTTTTCTATAAAATGAAATCTTTCCAAAATAGCAGTTTAAAAAATATATTTGAAAATACAACATATTGATGAAAAATTCAGAAAAATACTCATTTATCAACAAAAATTCTTTTTATCCTAGTCTCTAAATCACAATCCCAAATCTCTTATATTTCTCTATAAAATGAAAACTTTCAAAAAATAGCAATTATTTAAAAGAAATATTTAAAAATACAATCTATTGATAAAAAATTTCTGAAAGAATATTTATCTATCAACAAAAATTCTTGTTATCCTAGTCTCTAAATCACAATCTCAAATCTACTATGTTTCTTAATAAAATGTAAAGTTTCTAAAAATAGCAGTTTGTTAAAAAAATATTTAAAAATACAATCTATTGATGAAAAATTCTGAAAGAACACTCATTTATCAAAAAAATTTATTGTTATCCTAATCTCTAAATCAGAATCCTAAATCTCATATATTTCTCTATAAAATGAAAACTATCCGAAAATAGCAGTTTTTTAAAAAATATTTAAAAATACACCCTATTGATGAAACTATCAACAAAATTTTATTTTATCCTAATCTCTAAATCACAATCTTAAATCTACTATATTTCACTATAAAATTAAAACTTTCAAAAAATAACAGTTTCAAAAAAATATTTAAAATACAACATATTGATGAATTTTTTTGAAAAAATACTTATTTATCAACAAAAAGTCTTGGTATTATAATCTCTAAATCACAATCTTAAATCTACTATATTTCTCTATAAAATGAAAACTTTACAAAATAGCAATTTTTCAAAAAAATATTTAAAAGTACAACCTATTGATGAAAAATTCTGAAAGAATACTCATCTATCAACAAAAATTCATGTTATCCTAATTTTTAAATCACAATCTCAAATATATAATAGTTCTCTATAAAATGAAAATTTTCCAAAATAACAGTTTAAAAAATATTTAAAAATACAACATATTGATGAAAAATTCTGAACTACTACTCATTTATCAACAAATTTTTTTGTTATCATAATCTCTAAATCACAATCCTAAATCTCCTATATTTCTCGATAAAATGAAAACTTTCCGCAAATAGCATTTTTAAAAAATATATTTAAAATACAACTTATTCATGAAACTATCAATAAAAACTGGTGTTTTTGAAATGCTGCGGATCATATTCCATTGCCACGTGTTACGCTGAGAGAGACCTATTTAATGATGTGACAGCATAGAAGAAGAGAGATCCTCTTCTTTATAGTATTAAATATATATAGTTCTTTTACTAGTTTTAACATATTTTGGACTTATTAATTTTAAGATATTTTATTTTATTCTAATTGAATACAATTTATATATATGAAAATAAAACATATATGGTATGTTTTAAATTTTTTAAACATAATGTATATGTTTACTGTACATAAATATTATGATATCAGCATTAGATTATTATTTTTGAATGTTATTTTTTTTATTATATACTATTGAATATTGTTTTTGTATCCTCAGATTTTTAACGCATATAAAATTATTAGTAATACAGTAAGTAAGTAATTATTTGAATTGTAAATTATTTTATGTCAATTTTATATTATTTATGTACATTAACAATTAGAATTTTAAAAATAGTTTATCTAAGATTCTAAGCGCATATAAAATTATCACCGAGCTATGCAGTTTACAGGAAATTTTACTTTGATAACATAAATAAAAATCATCAAAAACTTCTGAGGCATGGTAAACAATCAAGTTTAATGCATGAGTTCGAGCAAAAAAGCCAATACAACTCTATGATGATCTTTAAGAAAACCCAACTAAAAGCAACATTTCAACATTTATGTATTATGAACTTAATCGTGGTATTTTGGAAATCATAAAACACAATTTTTATTACAGTTTAGAAAGAGGCCAGATAAAACTACATGCAACATTTAAAAAACCAGAATCAGCTCATGTTAAAGAAATTGTACAGTTTTAAAACTAAAATCAATTATCCGCACGTATCGCAGAAAACACCATACTGAGAATAATAATTCTCAAAAGCTAGGTCTACCTGTTCAAGTTTTCGGAGTCGGGTTCGGGCTGGTTTCTATCGGATCCAGGTCTTTTGAATCTTAAACATTTGAATCCAATAAGTATTTGTAAATTTTCGTTCATATTCAAGTTCAGATCAATTCTTCTCGAATTCAGATCGGTTTGAGTCTATAATTAAAATATTTATAATATACTTGTAATTTTTGGATTCGTAATGGGTCGGGTTCGAGTATTTAGGATCCGAAAAGGACATGGAATACCTAGAATCCATCGAATTCAGTCAAAATCTATAATATATATCTAATTTTTTCCAAAATAACTTAAAATAAATTATTAATAATTAAAAGAAAACATTTTAAACTATACATTTTACATTTAAAATTTCATATTACTTGAAAATGCTATAAAATAATAGCAAAATTGTAAACAAAAAGATATTTCAACTAATTCATAAAATAAAATATAGAAAATAGAACATAAAAATCATAGTTTTGTATATTAGTGTTTTTAAGGCGAATGTGAATCGGTTCTTATATATCAGGTCGAGTGTATTCGGGTCGGATCTATTCAGATCGGTTCTTTTCGGTTCTGGCTATTTCGGGTAGAAATATTTTGGACCCAATAAATCCTTGTAAATGATTTTGTTTGGTTTTGGGTCAAATATTTTCGAGTAAGTTTCATATTTCCGGGTCCATGTAAAATATCCATGCCTAGCTTCGGCGTTCGGATTATCGGTTCGGTTTCATTCAATTATTTTCGGTTTTGTTTTTTTTTTCGATTGTGGCAGTTTAGTGTCATGGTTTAGTATCCATTCGGCTATCTTTAATATTTCAGCTTGATCGAGCATGGATCATGGTTTTGGGTAGACTTCATTATAGAAATCTTAAAAGTTACTCTTTCAAAAACGCATAGCTATGGAGTACCATGGGAGAGAAGCAAAGCAAAAGAAATACACTATTTGATGATTTGGTGGAGTGTCAGAGAAATGCATGCTAAAAAATGTTCAAGTGAGATAACATAATTAAAAAGGCAATTTGTATAGTTTTCCACTAACTTTCTGATGAAAAACGCCAAAAACGTCCGCACTATTTGCAACCAGAAACACTGAACCCCCTCCAAAAAAAGGTTAACCACAAACACTAAACTCTTCAAAAAGTTAATAATCCCACCACTAACCATAAAAACCTTTTAAGCAGAAGCAGGAGTTACAAAAACAAATCAGAATATGTCAACTTACAGACTCACAACATCATGTCTTGGAGAAAACTTCCTAAAACTAGAAATTAAAAAATAAAAAAGATTAAAAATAATATATTTTATAGAAAGAACCGTTCAGTAGTCAATTAAAATATTAATTATATATGTCACGGTAATGCCGTTCTGAACCTTTTTAAAAATTACACACATAGGTTTTAAGTAACACCACTCGCATATCCCCTTCTCTCTCTCTCTACCTCTCTATTTCATTCAATCCCACCACCATGGATCGATGCCAAGAGCAGAAACCCTAATTCCTCTCTTTTGGTTCCTCTCGATTGTCAATCTTTTTATGAAGTCTTACTGTCTCCGGTATGTTCTGTTCTTGTTTGGTTTGTTATTGATGTTGTTGTTGCTGGTTCCACACGTGTTCTTCGCAGCTTTTAATTTTTATTTTTAGAAAATTCGCGTTTCTATTAATCGTTTGTTGATTTTTCCGGTTTTTGTGGAGCAGACAGTTTTACTCTAAAGCCCCATCTCTTTTTCCCCTGTTCTACCGTTTATTGCAAACTTCAGGATCCTTGTCTGAGAATTTTTTTCTGTTTAAAAAAATAATATATTTTCTGGGTATTGATCCTTTCTTAAAGCTAAGGTGATTTCCTTAATCAGTTTTGATAATTTTTTTGTTTTACCCAATCAATGATTTTTAATTCAGAAGAAGAAAGGCAAGAGATTGATGTGTATATGTGTGTTTCATTGGTACTGATTCATTTTGTTTTTTGTCGTAGCTCAGAGTTATCAGGTGAGGGTTGATCATGGATGTGACAGAGCTCGAGGAGAATCTCTTCGCTGCTAGCGATGCCAAGGTTCCCTAAAATGTTCTTGATTGCTTTTGTTTTTTCCATGTTTAAGGCTAATTAAACTTGAAGAACCAATTGTGTATATCTAATTTTTTTAAGATGATGTATTTGGTGTGGAGGAGATGTATGTTATTGTTGTTTTGATGGTGCATATGTTTTATTGAAACGCATGCAGTTACATGGAGATATGTGTAAGGAACTATCTGGAGTTCTGTGCAAGGTACTCTCAATCTTCCCGTCGTTAGAAGGAGCAAGACCTAGGAGTAAATCTGGGATTCAGGCCTTATGCTCTTTACATATTGCACTTGAGAAGGCAAAGAATATTCTTCAGCACTGTTCTGAGTCTAGTAAGCTTTACTTGGTGCGTCTTTATTCCCTTCTCTCAACTCTTTCTTTGGACAGACGAGCTTTACGCCATTCTCCTTTTTTTTGTGTGTTTTGGGTTTCTTTAATATTTTATTACATTAAAACAGGCCATTACAGGGGATGCTGTCCTTTTAAAATTTGAGAAAGCAAAAGTTGCTCTCATCAACAGTCTTAAACGTGTTGAAGACATTGTTCCTAGCTCTATTGGGTCTCAGGTACTTTTCTTCTTTTTTTTTTAATATATATTTACTTCACTACACATTGTTTCCTTGTGATGATTGAGACGAGTCCACGTGACCACGTCTTGTTACTTTGATAATAATGTTTCTATTGAAATTTTAAATTTGAAAACTTTCAGATTTTGGAAATAGTTGGTGAGCTAGAGAACACTAGGTTCTTGCTTGATCCATCAGAGAAAGAAGTCGGTGATCAGATCATTGCACTGCTCCAACAAGGCAAAAAATCCGACACCTGTAATGACAACACCGAGCTCGAGATTTTCCACAAGGCAGCTACAAGGCTCAGCATCACTTCCTCTAGAGTGGCTCTGGCTGAGAGAAGGGCTCTGAAGAAGCTCATCGACAGGGCGCGCGCAGAGGAAGACAAGCGTAAGGAGTCAATCGTGGCTTATCTCTTGCATCTTATGAGAAAATGCTCAAAGCTATTCAGAAGCGAGGTTATGGATGAGAACGACTCTCAGGGTTCAGCACCGTGTTCTCCCACTGTTCAAGGTTGTAACGAAGATAATGGGAGTGTTCATGGGTTTGGCCGTCAGCTGTCTAGGTTTGGTTCTATGAACTTCAAGCCCATCAACAGCCCTAGGTCAGGGCAGATGCCTGTTCCACCTGAAGAACTGAGATGCCCTATATCTCTGCAGCTTATGTGTGATCCTGTCATTATTGCTTCAGGGCAGACTTATGAAAGGGTTTGTATTGAGAAATGGTTCACTGATGGGCACAACACTTGCCCAAAGACTCAGCAGCAGCTCCCACATCTCTCCTTAACTCCCAATAACTGTGTTAAAGGTCTTATTGCTAGCTGGTGTGAACAGAACGGGACTCAAATCCCGAGCGGACCGCCGGAGTCTCTAGACCTTGATTACTGGACACTAGCTCTCTCTGGCTCCGAGTCCACTAACTCAAAGTCGGTAAATAGTATAGGCTCGTGTAATATGAAGGGGATACAAAATGGTATTACTGTTGTGGAACAAGAAGCAAGTTTTGTATCTGATGATAATGATGATAAGGAGGATTCTGATGTAAATGTGCTTGAGAGGTATCAAGATCTATTGGCTGTCTTGAACGGAGAGGAGGACTTGGATAAAAAAGGAAAGGTTGTGGAAAAGATCAGGCTATTGCTGAAGGATGATGAAGAGGCCAGGATCTTCATGGGAGCAAATGGGTTTGTGGAAGCTTTGTTGCGGTTCTTGGGATCAGCTGTAGATGAAAATAATGCGGCAGCGCAGGAAAGAGGAGCTATGGCTCTGTTCAACTTAGCCGTCAACAATAACAGGTTTGTCCCTCATGTTCATGTCTGTAATAACAGTAACCATTGTTTTAAAAATTGGTCTAAGCGGCAAATCGATCATATCCGAAACGACTTTTTAAAAACCTGATTTATTCAAACTCAAATCAGTTTAAACTGTTTTAAATTGGTTAAAATCAGTTAAAATCAATCTAAACTTGATCTTGATTTTACTTAATCTGTTAAATTAAATAATAATATTAGTGCAAATCCATAAATTTGTATGATTTTTTTTGTATATGTAATTTTCCTTCTCTTGAATTCTCTAAACTTCTGTCACTCCATCCCCGCAGGGGCAGGGGTGGAGAACCCGTTGCTGTCTCGGCTGTGCTATAAGTCAATAAAATAATTTTATTACTACACCAAAAATTAAAATATCTAATGTAAATGTAAAATTTTAAAATATTAATAATTTATTAGCGCTTAGGCTCTGAATAATAATCAGCCGAAGCTCTTTGTTACAGCCTAATGATTTCTTGAACATTGACAATAACAGATTGTCTTTCTCATTATGTGTTGTGTTCTTCTTTTTTGTATGGTCTGCAGGAACAAAGAGTTAATGTTAACTTCTGGGGTTATTCCTCTGTTGGAGAAAATGATCTCTTCTTCTCAGTCCCATGGTTCAGCAACAGCTCTTTATCTCAATCTTTCATGTCTTGAAGAAGCCAAACCGGTGATAGGTTCAAGCCAAGCAGTGCCTTTCCTCGTCAATATTCTTCACGGAGAAGCTGAGAACCAATGCAAGCTCGATGCTCTTCACGCGATCTACAACCTGTCCACATATCCCCCCAACATCTCCGCCCTCCTTTCATCAAACATCATCAAGACCCTCCAAGGCCTTCTCGCATCAGCAGGCGAGCGTCTGTGGATCGAGAAGTCACTAGCCATACTACTAAACCTGGCTTCGAGCCAACAGGGCAAAGACGAGGCGGTATCATCACAAGGCATGATCAGCAGCCTAGCAACAGTGCTTGACATGGGTGACACGTTGGAGCAAGAGCAAGCTGTTTCGTGTCTTTTGATACTATGCAACGGAAGAGAGTCTTGTATCCAGATGGTGCTTCAAGAAGGTGTGATACCATCTTTAGTGTCGATCTCGGTGAACGGGACTACGCGAGGCAGAGAGAAGTCTCAGAAGCTTCTGATGCTGTTCAGGGAACAGCGGCAGCAACGGGACCAGCCGTCGCCAAAGAGAGATCATGAGGAGCCAGTGCCACCATCACAGAAGGAAGCTCCTCCCAGGAAATCAATGTCAGCACCTTTGTATGTCCATGAATCATCAGCTCAACCTTCAGCTTCGGGTCCGGAGTATGAACCAAGAGTCTTGTCGAAATCGATGTCGAGAAGAAAGTCGTTGGCAAGGCCGTTTAGTTTCTTCTGGAAGAAAAGCTACTCAACTCGCCAGTGAGTGAGTGAGTGAATGATAATGAACAGCCTTTGTATGTAAAGCTTTGTTTTTTTTCTCT
This sequence comes from Raphanus sativus, assembly GCF_000801105.2. NCBI lineage: Eukaryota > Viridiplantae > Streptophyta > Magnoliopsida > Brassicales > Brassicaceae > Raphanus > Raphanus sativus. The sequence goes on along the minus strand of NC_079512.1, from coordinate 7,329,786 downwards.
TACAAGTTTACAAAACGTCATCTATATAGAAGCAGTTATGTACAGGCCCCACAATGTGACTACACTCGATTTTGCTGCTTTTTTGGTTAGCCAAAACAAAAAGAATGTATATGAAGTTTATAAATAATAAAAGTATAAAACAAAACCTCAATTTTAACATAACTACAAAACTTGTTCAAATCATCCTTTATAGCTTCTTAGGCCATCATGATTAAGGTCTAAAAAGAAGAAATCCAGAATATATTAAAAATCTATTCTATTAAAAGAAAAATCACAACTTTGATTCATGTGTGATTTTTTTTTTAAAAAATAGACTCTTAACTAGATTTATTTACTATTCATTAATTACTAAACATATGGTTCAATAATATATTATTCCTAATAAATTATTCCTAAAAATCAGAATTAGTTAACAAACACATATTTGAATACTTAATAAATAATTTATATTGGTGTAATTTAGATAAACCGTCGTATATTAGTATGTTTTGGTAGGAATAATATATGTGAGATTGTACGATTGAGATAGACCATCGTATAGTATAGTTGAAATAACTATAAAACCATTTGTAGGCAGATCATTTCAACTAAAATTAACCAATAAACCTCTGTTTATATTATTGCAGTCACTAAAACATTATGAATGCATGCTCAATCTTTATATATATTGGTAAGTTAAATAATGAAATAATAATCCATAATATATATTATATAGAAGAAGATACAAATACATGTGAAAATTTGAAATAAGATATTCAACAAAAGAATAAACAGCAATTATTATTTTTAAAAATAATAGACACACCTCATATATATTATAACATATACCAATTTAAAATTAAAAACAAAATGTTTACATAAAAATAAATGAAAACAAATACCCGCAAAGTTGTGCGGGTCGAAATCTAGTTATTATTTATTTTTGTTGTTGTTCCAACTACTCTAACTATACCAAGTTCAAAATGTTGAAAATTTTACTTTATATGGATTTCTCAAATTACTCTTGAATTAGTTATTAACAATGTTCTAAAAATCGATTTAGACGGCAATTTGGTCCCATCCGAAACGATTTTCTTAAAATCTGATTTATGCAATTTAAATAGGTTTATACTGTTTTAAATCAGTTGAAATCAATTTAAATCAATATAAAGTAGTTTAAATATATTAAATTAAGTAATAATACTATTATAAATCCACAAATTTGTTTAATTTATTTAGTTTTGCATATCTAATTTTAATAATTCATCACAATAATTTTATAATTAAACTCAAAAACTAAAATATCTCATATAAATGTGAAATATATATAAAATACGTCAATAATTCTTTAACGCCTAGGCCCTCACCTAGACCCCGAATAATCCACCTAGTCGCTAGTCCCATATAAAACGTCTAGTTACCACCTAACGATTTCTTTAACATTGGTTATTTAGCCCTGCGACTTTTAACCGAACTGATCATGTTGAACCAAACCGAACCAAAATTTTCGATTTTCGGTTCGGTTATGATTCCGAATGGTTTTGAAAACTGGTTCAGTTTTTGACTTTTTTTTTTTAAATAGAAAAAACTGAAAATATACGAAAATAACCAAAAATAATCGAAAACCAAACTGATTATCCGAAAATAACCAACTTAACCAAAAATATCAGTTTTTTTTTGGAAAATTACACTGAATCTAACCGAAACAAAAAAAAAATCGGTTAATTCGGAAATAAAATTAAAATTAATGGTAACTTAGAATATGATATTTACTAATTTACAAAAGAGATGAACAGAAAAGTTATAAGGGTCGAGTTGGATAACATAGTCTACTAGTTTGTGTTAGTGTTGTTGTTGTGGAACCATATCCGTCGTATATAGAGAGCTACAAGAAATTGAGAGTTAAAAGACCTCTCAGGTGCTGGTCTCGAAGGAATCAGAACGAGAGCATGTGAGCGAATCAGCGCTTCTGCTACTTCTTTTCATGGGCTTCTGGATCCAACCATTCTCAAACAGATCCAAGATAGGATCACCATGGTTGCTGCTGCTGCTGCGACCGGTGCTTCCTCCACCATCTTCACCGCTGCTTCCTCTCTGTAACGCCTCCTTGTAACTCACTCTCTTCCCATCATTCCCCAGTTTCATCTCTTCTTCAGACATTGATCCCGTTCTGCTGAAACTGCCATCCATCGTGATCTCTTTCTCGTTCGTCCCCCTGTTCTTGTCTCTCCAATGGCCTAAGACATTCACGAGAGAATCAACCCAACAAAGCGCTTGAACGAGGATCATGTCCACCCACGCGGCTCTGTTCATCGTTCTTGGGAGTTTCTCAAGAAACACGTCGAGTTTCATAGGAAGATGCTCTGCTGCGTTTAGCCAACCGGAGACCTTGCTGAAGAGGAAGGTGGTCGAAGGGAAGTAAGCCTCGATTGCGAGGATGTGGTCGTCGGCTACGGAGAGGATCGCGAGGATGTGGCGGTGGATGGGACTTGTCATGGACGCGAAGAAGGAAAGGAGTTGGAAGAGTTTCTGCACAAGGAAAGAGGCTGGATTGTTAGGAGACTTGGTTCTTGCGTAGACGACGCGTGACATGGAGAGTATGGTAGCACCGCAGGTCTCCAGAGGGCGAGGTCGTGGTATCTTTCTCGCTGTTTGTTCCTTCTGCCAAAATACATAACAAAATTTAAACAAGATGGCAAGAGAATTCGAGAAATGAACAAAAGAAATCTACGTACCATCTTTGACGAATGAATGATGGTGGAAACTGAGAGGAGAAGAACTCTTTGTAATTTTTTTCAAAGTGTCGAGAATTTAATTGTTTTTCGTATTGGTTTGAGCATTTTATAGGTAGCCGCTTTAACGTTAGGGGGGATATAGTGAGCGGTTAAACTCGAATTCAGCTGGTACGCTTTTTGAATTAGCGGTTACGCTTTGTTTCTCTTTTTTTTTTTGGTTTCTATCGCTTTCGTACCTAAATCACTTTTTAACGGGGCCCCTAGTTGAGAATATTAGAAGATCTGGAATTTGAGCTAAAAAGATGCAAGTCTATAGAAAAAAATGTTGGTTGTTAATTTGTCTTTGGACTATACTCGGTTCAGATCCACGTTCTACATGAAATCTAACCGATATAGAATTACTCCTAAAGTCTGTATATATTTAATACTTCTGCGTATTCTGAGCATATTTTAGGCATTATAGATATTTTTATAAGTTTTAGGTTCGGTTTGTCAAATATAATTTCAGATTTTGGGTAAAATTTATGGATTTTTAGTTTCTTTTTTCTTTCTTCTTTTTTAAATATTTTAGAGTTTTCAGATTATTTGGGTTTCAAATATTTTTTAGATATTGAAATTGTTAGTGTTTTGATTTTGATTTTGATCTTGGTGACGAGTTTGAGTGATATTGATCGATCTATCTACCTGTTTGTTATGCAGAATCACAAAGCAAAGTAAAACGCAATCAACACAAGATTTGTTAATCCGGACTTCGTTTCTTACTGTCCGGGGGAGAGATCGGTACTCTCAACTGATCACTATAGCTCTTGGAATCAATACAGAGTCTCGGTATCTTTCGATACTCTTATACAAGGATCTCACCGAGATAAGATGCAAAGACTACCTCTGAAATACATTCCTGGTAATTAGATACTTCTGCGGTTCCGATTACGGCGAAAGATTCACCTTCTCTGTCGCGATCTTCACCAAGATAAGACTATCTTTCCGTTGATTCTCTCTGCTTCTCTTGTGTCAGTTACAGAGCGTAACAAATTCTGATCCAGAGGCCCACTCAACTGCTCCGCCAAGTTAGCTGCTTCTCGTAATGGGCTTTGGTTTGTCATACCCAAAGATCTTAGACTCGGTTTAGCTTCAGTTTAATCGACAAACACTTACAGAAATCCTAAATACAGTAAAACCTCTATAAATTAATAATGTTCGGACTACACCAAAACTATAATTTTTTTATTAATTTATAGAGATTTAATTTATCGAGATAGTAACTGAACCAAAAATCAATTTGGAACTATGAAATTATATTAATTTATAGAGATATTAATTTAAAGATTATTAATTTATAGAGGTTATATTGTATTCGGATAACTAAATTGAACCCGGTACGTATCCAAACTTACTATTTTATTATATGTATTTAACTTTATGATCTAAATGTAAACAAAAAAATTAGAAATCTATACTAATAAAGTTGAGTTTTTTTATCTCTTTGGGGGAAAAAAATGCCATGTGGCATTCTCTTTTTAATAATTAAAATCTTTTCTCAATACTAATAAAGTTGAGTTTTTTTATCTCCTTGGGGGGAAAAATGCCATGTGGCATTCTCTTTTTAATAATTAAATCTTAGATAATTAAATCTTGGATGACAAAAAAATGAAATCTTAGATAAAAAACATATTTAGATTCATATTAAAATTCGTTGATATTCTAAATAAGGGTGGACAAACAAGAATTTCGTTATGAACACACACAAAATCTTTCATTATAACAAAACTAATATAGAAAATAATTTTATGTTTCGTATTCACCAATTATTTTATCAAAAATTGACACTTCACCCTTATTTTTTACAAAATTTATAAAATTTGAAACATATTCCATCTTTCTATTATTTGAACTAAATATATTAGTAAAAGTTTTATAGTTCATATATAGTTATTTAAATAATTAATAATATAAGTATGTTCTCTATATAAAACATCAACTTTGTTTTATTTTTAAATTCCAACTAAATTAATTTTGTTATGACTATCGGTTTTTTATTCTATTTTTATTAAATCGATTAGTAACAACCACTTATGCTATTATACTTTGAACTAAACAACTTCAAACAAAGTAATGCACTATTGTCACTAACCACTATAAAAATTCAGAAAATATCATTTTTAATATATTTTTATTTTCATATTTAACATATTTTATTTGTTAAGACCATATAATAATTTATAAATTTATGTAAAAGTATAACATACGAAACCGGCGCGTAGCGCCGGGAAATCACTAGTATTAATATAAATGTAAACATCTTAGACACGAAGAAATTAATTATGATGTGAGCCAATTCGACGAAAAGGTTCTAACCTACTTGAATCAGGTCTAAGATTTCATTTTTTTTGTCATCCGCATACGATTTCATTATAAGTTAAGATTGCAAAGTAAACAAAGATACATACATCTTCAAGAACACGTTATTTCATAAACATACATTTACTATATACTAGGTGATACCCGCGCCCTGTGCGGAGAGAATGGACTAATAAAAATTATAACTTTTATTCTATAGATATTAGAAAACTAAAAATCATAATAACAAATATTACATATTATATAATAAAGATTGGACGAAATTATGCTTGTTTATATAAGGTGAACTTCAATTTTTTTAAAAACTTGTGTAATTGATTTGATGTAACATCTGAATATTTTTGTGGAAGTAAATCTATAAGAGTAAAAAATGATTTATATAAAATTAGTTATGAATTTAAAATAAAACAAAACACATGCAATTTGATTTCAAATATAAATTATGAATATAAGATAAAACGAAATATATGCAATAGAATAATAAAATATGAAAATAAAAAATTATAAATAAATAAATAAAAAATGTCTTCAGAATTCTTTGTTTGCAATCCTATAAAGAAAATAAAAAAAAGTATCAGCTTACCAAACTCACTAAACGAAATGATATACTTCTTTCTGAAAGCATCAATAGCACTCATTGTCTTTGCGTGTTTTAAAATTTGTAGATTGTAATACAGTAGAAAAAAGTTTAGTATGATATATTGTATTAATTAACATGATTTAGGTCATGATAATTGTATCAATCAAATATATTACATGGCGAGATTAATGGCATAAAATCCCTACAATTTTGTGTAAAATGTTTAATTGGTCTCAGAAATTTTAATATATTAGTAGTAACTTTCATATATTAACTTAAATGAGAATGCGTATTGATTAATATTACATTAGTTTCCTAATTTTTTCAATAACATTAATTATGATTAAACGTAAAATTAGCAAAAAAAATCAAGTAAATATAGAAACAAAACATTATTGGATTTGATATTAAAAGACATCACTAAATCTCCTATTTATTTAAATTATAAGGTAGATTCCCTATTTATTTCGATGAGAACCATAATTTCGATGAGGATTTGAGAAGCAGAGTGTGGTGTGGAGATGTGCTTTGGGCACCGTATTTATATACGTCATGGAAGAAGTTTAGGGTTAATCAGATTTGTGAAATCGCCATAATTATTTTTTAACAATTAATATTACATAACTTGCGTTCTAATTTTTGGCTTAAACTTGCCTAAACTATCGAATGCTAATAACTCAAGGCAAACAAAAATCAATTCCCAATGTACCTTTCTTTTTATATTAACCTGATTGACAAAAATTACTTGATAAGTTTAAAAATCAATAAATGAAGATTATGAATTGATTCAAAAATTGACACCTAAATTGATTCCACAAATTTAATACCTGAATTTATTACCAATATTTCTAATTGATTCACAAAATCAATCAACCACTAATCAATCAATTTTTTGACTCCATGTAACAATCATTTGTTGTTTATGGTCAAATGTAAACATATGATATAGTTTTATACGTAATATAGAAAATATATACATAGGCATAGATATGGATTTCTGAAGGCAACGTTTTTAGCAAACAACAAATATATTTCATATTTGAATATACAAACATTTATTTCAATGACGAAAACATATTCTAAAAATTTTGACTCCACAAAATAATCAAAATTGTTTTTTTCGTTCTCTATTAATGTTGACTCCAAAAAATATTATATCAAAGACGTTTATGTTCGTTCTTTAATAATGTTGCAGTAAAATAAAAAAACCGAAACACATTTTTTTTTGTTATTTTTTTTATCACAGAACCTAAGTAATCATGAAGTCTCAAATTAATATTTTTGGAACGTATGTGATAAACAAAAAAAAATTTATATTGTAAACACAAATATAAGAAAACCATATGGGATATATACAGTTTTATTACAATAACGAAATCATTTATAATATATATTTTATCATATTATGTAGACGGGATGTATATGTAATTAGAGAGCATTTGGTTTTGTTATCTAATAATTATAAGGCATATAGTATATTATGTGAAGCTACAATTTAATGATCAATGACACTATAAGTAATTAGTCTAGTAAGAAGATGGTTTTTAATAAAAGAGTGTGAGAATGATTATGGTGTTGATACCTAGGAAATGACACACTTGTAATAAATACATGAACTAAAAGTTTCTTATAAAATATTCTCCTCAGATAATAGAAAGAGGATTGAGAAAGATATGATAAAGAGTGAATTGACTGTAGTTTTTGAAATAAACTTTTAGTAGCTAACGGAAGACTAAATCTATTATTTAAATAAAAATATAACATTCACTGCTGCAAATTGTGTGTTTGACTGGTAAATAACTGGCTAAATTTGTAAACACTTACAACATAATAAAGTTCAATGCTTTGGTATGAGGAGGAAAAGATACCAACAATTTTCCATTCCTTATTATAATTTGCTTTGCCCTCTTTAAAATTAGTCTCTAACATGATATGACATGATTAGTAGTTTGAGTTGCCCCTTTCTTCATTGGGTTGAATATCACGTTTTTCTTTTACTTGATTTAAAATATTTTTTTAATCAGTTATCCATTTATGCTAGATCAAGTAGAGGATAGACGAGTTAATTATTCGAAGAGCATCTCCATCTATCAGGATTTTATCTTGATTCTTTCGCTAAAGTTTTGTCCGATCGTTTCTACTCCAAAAAATATAAGACATAAAGACAGGTTTATGTCCTCGAAATCTTTTTGTAGTCTCTAGATACTTCGATTTCTGCTGCTAATGCTAACCAATCCAGATTTAAAATATCTGGAATCACGAAATTAATTGCCGTCATTAACTAAATCAAATAAAAATGGAACCAGGGTACCTTTGTTTTTTTTTTAACGCTATGACGCAATGTAACATCTTTTGGGGGCAGTAAATAGCTTTAAATCAACAATTAAAAAATGTTGGCAAGGACTTTTACCTACCCACCACTCCGTTTCAAACTGTTATCTTTAATAATGATAAAGAGAGAGAGAATCTTTGCATCCCGAAAAGAAAGAGAAATTCGAATCTATGACGCACACACACACGCATCTCTGTGTGCGTTCTATTATTGTACACACACGAGACTCGCCGAAGCTGTGCGAATCGCCGACACTCGAACATTATCTCTAACCCACTCAGGTTTTGTCTAGACATCGATCTGACTCTGTTCGTGGACTTGCTGCTTTCCTGATTAGATTTTGAAGAAAAAAAAATGATGCTGTTGCCGCGGGAGATGGAGAAGCTAGGTCTTCACCAAGCTGGTTTCCTTGCGCAGAAGCGTCTTGCTCGTGGTATTAGGCTCAACTACACCGAAGCTGTAGCACTCATTGCCACTCAGGTCTGCTCTGTTTCGACATAGATAGGAAGGAAGGAGTCAATGTGTCTACTACTGCCTTATCATTTGAATTGTTTCACGGGTTGTGTAGATTCTTGAGTTTGTTCGTGATGGTGATAAAAGCGTGGCTGAGCTCATGGAGCTTGGCAGACAACTACTAGGAAGGTGACGTTGGATTTTTGATTTGTGTTATTTCGTAACTTGGAAATACTAATTGCATTTTTTGTTTGTAAACAGGAGACAGGTTCTTCCTGCTGTTGTACATCTTCTCTATACAGTTCAGGTGCTGGTTTCATTAGTTCCTTGATTTTGTCTTTTCTTCAAGTTTGTTGTAACTAGTTACGGTGCTTTTAGGTCGAAGGGACATTTCACGATGGTACAAAGCTAATCACCGTTCATGAACCCATTTCTCGTGAAAACGGAGATCTTGAACTAGCTTTACATGGATCTTTCCTTCCAGGTTTGTGGTTTTCATCTTTGCATTCTTCGGTTTCTTGGCTTAGAGTGACTACTTCTTGAGGCAATTCCTGATTTTAGATTAGCCTAACGTCATCCCTACATTGTTGTATGTGGATTGGAATTGACATACTTTTTCTCCGAGACAAAGTGTGTTCTGCTAGGCGTTAGAAGCTTAGGAGAAACCAACTTAGGCTATCTATTTCATGTCAGTAAATGATGTTTATGTGGAGAGGTTGTGATATGATCATTGCTCGTTTTCACAGTCCCTTCACTAGATAAATTTCCAGAAGCTCGTGAGGAGGCGATTCCAGGAGATATAATATATGGAGATGGAAGTATAATAATAAATCATGGAAGAAAAGCTATAGTCCTGAAAGTCGTCAACACTGGAGACAGACCAGTACAGGTTTGTTCATTTTTTTTTCAATTTAAGATAGATTCGCCAAATCAGTTATACTTAGTTACTCAGTCTATCTTTTCTTCAGGTTGGGAGTCACTACCATTTCATTGAAGTGAATCCATTATTGGTGTTTGACAGACGTAGAGCTCTCGGTATGCGTCTCAACATACCAGCTGGAACAGCTGTACGGTTTGAGGTTGGGTTTCTGAAACATATCTTTCTCTTGTTTCTTGTCTAATAAGTATGATGAGCTTTTTTGGTCCTACTATTAGTGAAAATTTATGTGCTTTTCTTTTGTAGCCAGGAGAAAGGAAAAGCGTTGTACTTGTGAATATCGGTGGATATAAAGTGATAAGAGGAGGAAATGGAATTGTTGACGGTCTGGTTGATGATGTCGATTGGACAGTTTTGATGGAAACCATGGAGAGGAGAGGCTTCAGACACCTAGAAGAAGGAGATGCTAGGTTACGTCCTAGTTTTTGTTTTTGTTTCTTACTTGCTATATTCAACAATATCAAGTTTTTAATTGGTTTCTTTTTGCAGTGAGGGGATCTCAGGGGAAGATCCTAGATTTACCACTACACTTTCTCGTGAAAAGTATGCAAATATGTATGGTCCTACCACTGGTGACAAGCTTAGACTAGGTGATACAAACTTATATGCAAGAATTGAAAAAGATTACACAGTTTATGGCGATGAATGTGTATTTGGAGGTGGAAAAGTTCTGAGAGAAGGCATGGGTCAAGGAATAGAGCATTCTGAAGCTCTTTCATTGGATACTGTTATTACCAATAGTGTGATAATTGACTACTCAGGAATATATAAGGCAGATATTGGCATTAAAAATGGTTATATCATCGGTATTGGGAAGGCAGGCAATCCGGATACCATGCATGGTGTGCAGAGCAATATGCTTATTGGGGTAATTTAATACACTGTATAAAAAACATAGTAAATATCACTGTGGGCTGCTGCTTATTTTGTCTTGTTTATTTTCTTAGGCTAAGACTGAGGTTATTGCTGGAGAAGAGATGATTGTAACTGCAGGAGCTATAGATTGTCATGTGCATTTCATATGTCCTCAATTAGTATATGAAGCAGTGTCTAGCGGTGAGCAGTCTAGTGTCTGACTGCATATACACTTCTTGAACATATAAGTCATGTATTCAATAATCATATGCAGGCATTACAACTATGGTTGGAGGAGGAACAGGGCCTGCTTATGGTACACGTGCAACTACCTGCACACCTTCTCCGTTCGATATGAAATTGATGCTGCAGTCCACGGATAGCCTACCTCTAAACTTTGGGTTTACAGGGAAGGTGTGATATGTTTTCCTTTTTGATGATTATAAGCTTGTTATCTGGCTAGACCTCTTACGGTTAGAAACTGTGTCGTTTGTTAGGGAAATACATCTAAACCCTTGGAGCTTCGTCAGATACTTGAGGCGGGAGCAATGGGGTTGAAGCTCCATGAGGACTGGGGAACTACTCCTGCTGCTATAGACAATTGTTTAGCAGTTGCAGAAGAATATGATATACAAGTCTCTTTATCTATACCCTCACATCCTATTTTGAGAAACTAAAATAAGGAGTTTCCCAAATGTACTCAAATTGTTTGGATTTGACAGGTGAACATACATACTGACACCTTGAACGAATCTGGTTTTGTGGAGCACACAATCGATGCCTTTCGTGGGAGAACAATACATACATACCACAGGTTTCATCATCATCATCTCACCCCTTATACACCATTCAGATGATTGCTTATTAATTTTAGTTAGGAGGTGTAATTGGTAGATATGTTTACAATATTATTATAGTGAGGTCATTGGCATTGCCTATATTTGAAGCAATTATTGAAGTTGTATATTTGTTTGTTGAATCCTTGTGGACAGCGAAGGTGCTGGTGGTGGACATGCACCAGATATCATCAGAGTTTGTGGTGTGAAAAATGTACTCCCCTCATCAACTAACCCAACACGGCCGTATACCAAAAATACCATAGATGAACATCTTGACATGTTGGTATGATAATTTCATAAGAGTATACTTACTTATTTTGTCTTGTTAATAACCTCATATGCAAACAGATGGTGTGCCATCACCTTGACAAGAACATCCCAGAAGATGTGGCTTTTGCTGAATCAAGGATAAGAGCTGAAACAATAGCAGCAGAGGACATTTTGCATGATATGGGAGCAATCAGCATTATTTCCTCTGACTCACAAGCAATGGGTCGCATTGGGGAGGTTCATCCCTTTAAAACCATAAAACATTTTTGTGAAATCAATGCTTGAGATTCTAGGTACAGATTAGTAGCTAACTTCACTCTTTTCTAGACTCTATTTAGCTGAAAACTTCAAAAATTATTCAGAAATTCATTATGGGAGAACTATTCAATCTCTTGTATGCTTTTACTCTTCGCATTAAGTAACTGTGTGTATGCTTTTCTGTGCAGGTAATAAGCAGAACATGGCAGACTGCTGACAAGATGAAGGCTCAGAGGGGAGTGATTGGTCCTAGCACAGCTGGTGATGATAACGCGAGGATAAAGAGATACATTGCAAAGTATACTATAAACCCAGCTATAGCAAACGGATTTTCTGACTTAATTGGCTCTGTTGAGGTATCATAATCTTCAACAGAGACGTCTCATATCTTACTATACAGCTTTCCTTTCCTGCTGCAAGTTTGTACTTTAATAGGTCAATAGATGCCAAATCTACTTCCAGCATTCTGGATTTGGTATCACCAAAGCCATGTAACCACTTAACCTCAGTGTTTCTTTGTTTTACTCAAATTGAAAAATGTGCTGCTATGCAGGAGAAGAAGCTAGCTGATCTCGTTTTGTGGAAACCAGCTTTCTTCGGAGCAAAACCAGAGATGATTATTAAAGGTGGAAATATAGCTTGGGCTAATATGGGCGATGCAAATGCTAGCATACCCACTCCTGAGCCGGTAATCATTTCTGAGACTACTATTGTTTTTAAAGTGCACCACACTTATCTGGTGGAGTGAAAAAAATCAGCACTCTGCTTTTTTACTTTATGGCGCTAGGTCATATCAAGACCTATGTTTGGTGCATTTGGAAAGGCTGGAAGTGAAAACTCTGTTGCATTTGTCAGCAAGGCAAGGAATCTATTACCACACTATATTTCTTCCTTTGTTTTTTTTTTCTCCACTTGATTTTGGATTCAGTTGATATAAGGTTTCCTTGTTCTTTGACCTAACAACAGGCTGCCTTGAGAAACGGGGTAAAGGAAGTATATGGGCTGAAGAAGAGGGTTGTAGCGGTATCCAACGTGAGGCAGCTCACAAAACTCGACATGAAGCTGAACGATGCGCTTCCAAACATCACCGTGGACCCAGAGACATACGTTGTCACGGCAGACGGTGAGGTACTTGCGTGTGCGCCAGCCACTTCAGTCCCTCTCTCCCGGAACTATTTCCTCTTTTAAGGGTTGTTGAAATTCTCAGTTACTTTGTGAGTTGTAGGCATTGCTAACTAAGTTGAGACAGCAACACCTCAACCACTATATCAAGCATACAGGTAGGTGTTGGAATTGTAATAATAATAGCTTCTTTGACCATTTTTTTACCTAAAAAGGTGAGAGAAGCAAATATAAATTGGAGGGCAATTTTTGGATTGGTTGAAACAACTTTTTGCTATAAGAAAGCGATCAATGCAGTCAGACTCTTTTTAGTCTTTTGATTTTTTAAGGAATGAGTTGAATAGATATTAGCATTACAGTTATTTATAATTAGCGAACATCCAAAATGCTTGGAAAACTATTTTATAAGTAAGCTCTTTGTCAAAAAAAAAGAACTATTTTATAAGAAGCTTATTACTAAAGTGCTATTTTATAAGGTATTAGGTATGAAACCATTGTTCAAATCTTTCATTACTTGGTAGATATTGGATTGCAATTTACGATTTTAATCCATTCATAAATCTCTGTTGAAGATGGATTTGGTTCCAAGAATAAGATCCATTTTATACTAAAAAGAAGATTTTACTAATTTCAAAGTAAGAAGATACAATTTTACAGACCTGAACTTATGTAAATTAAGGATTAAATCGGTAATAAAAAGGCATACCCTACCAGCATAAAAGAAGACGCATATCTCACGAGCCTCTCAGCAATGTGATATCATATCATTTGTGCTTTCAGTAGCTTTGCCACGCTATTGGCAAGTGGAATCAGTCAAAAGGTTCCATATGAATTGTGGTGATAGATATGATCAAGGATTCGTATTGTTAGGAGAATCCATTATAGAGCAATAAAGTGGTGTCTCTTTCTTTTTTTTCTTTAATGGCATGGAGCCATTAGTGGACTTCCCTGGTTCTTGTGTGGCCTTGTTGGGGTAATAGCACTTAGATCATTACAGCAGAGAAAACTGACATGGATATCTTCTTCTCCTATTAAATGGTGGTTGTCAACCATTACTGAGTACAAGATCATAGCTGGAAACTACGTGAAGGCAGGCTTAGAGCAACCCCATTAATGAACCCTCGGTTGGGGTTCATAATTGGAGTATTTTATAATTTTTTTCTTTTTTTTTTCGTTTGAACATTTTCTTAAAAAAAAAAAAAAGTGACCAATAGCGGGCCGTCACGTAGCGTGAGGCCCGCCAAACAGAAACGAACTCGGGTCTTGCGGAAGGGGCGTTGGTGGACGAGGTCATCGCTTTTCCTTATTATAATCTTTTTTTTTTTCGATTTGCGTGTGAACCCCATTGATGACATTCCAATGGGGTTGCTCTTAGGTAATCATAAGATTGATATGTATTTTTTTATTTTAATTAAACAGTTGCAGATCAGAATATTTTCCACGAGGAACATATAATATGTCTGAAATCTATATTCTGTTTTCTTCATCTATATTATTAAAGTTGAAGTACAAAATCGGAGTGTTTGGAAACATGAATTGCAGTTTAAAAATGTGGTTTGTTTGGAAACATAGATAACAATATTAAATGAGAATTGTTTGGAAACATGAATAGCAGTATATTTACTTTCTTTTATTTACACATTTAGTCATTGCATTTATAAAAAAATAGGTATTTCCTTTTTGTAATTTTTTATTTACAGATTTTACCACTACATTTAAAATCAATTTAAATTAATTAATTATAATTCCAAACTTATCTAAACAAATTGATGTCTCCATATATTGATCATTATTAATATGTAAAATTACTATTAAAAAATATTTCATCTATTTTAGCCAATCACATAAAAAAAAAATTTTATTTTTTACAAAATCAGTTAGGCATAAACATTCGGATACCCATTTAGGTACGAGTCGTTTCTTTCGGGTATAGATTTTTTGGTTTTGAAATTTCTTTTTAGTACTTCCTTTTTGTGTTTTTTTTATTTATAGATTCTACCATTGCATTTAAAATCAATTTAAATTAATTAATTAAAACTTCAAAAATTATCTAAACAAATCGATATTCATATGTTGATCATTATTAATATTGTAAAAATATTAGTAAATATTCATTTAGCCAAGCACATAAAAATATTTTCTATTTGTTTACAAAATCAGTTAGGCATATACATTCATGTATCCATTTAGGTACGGGTCGTTTCTTTCGGGTATATATTTTTTGGGTTTTGATATTTCTTTTTAGGCACTTCTTTTTTGTATTTTTTTTATTTACAGATTCTACGACTGCATTTCAAACCAATTTAAATTCATTAATTACAATTCCATAACTTATTGTAACAAATTGATATTCATATATTGATCATTATTAATATTTTACAAATATTACTGAATAAAATTTTATATTTCACTTAATTTAGCCGAACACATAAAATATTTTTTATTTGTTTACGGAATCCGTTAGAAATAAATATTTGGGTACCCATTTAGGTACTGGTCAATTTTTCCGAGTATAGATTTTTTTGGTTTTGATATTAGGTCATGTTTGGATATAAATTTATGTGTGAGTTTCAAATTGAATCCTCCCGGGTCTGTATGAATTTTGTTCTGATGTATAAGAAACTAAAAATATTCAAACAATGAAAGTATTTGAAAATGATTTATATTTGAACAAAAAATAATGGTTGCACATAACAAAAAAATAAATATAAAATACTGTACATTTGCATTCAAAATCATTTTTAACAACAAACTACACAAATATGTTTATTTGTATAAAAAAATAAATTACAATGTAAATATTTAATTAATATAGAAATATGTCACATTGTTTAAGCAAAATATCAATATAAAAGTATTATACATTTGCATTCTAAAATTATTTATTTTAACAACAAGCCAAATAAATATATTTATTAGAGAGAGAATAAAATAAAGCAAAAACACACATAGTTTATCAGAGAGAATCTATATGTCGAACTTATTATAAAAATATTTTACTATGATAAAAACATTCAATAATTACAAACAAATGATATTTTTTATAAAAGTGAAAATAATATCCGTTCTTTCAAGGGCGGGTCAAAATCTAGTTTATTTTATTGCAGTAGAGCGATAGTTTCGTTGGCATAACATGAATTCAAAGTTATATAAAATGCATATCTCCAAGTCATTGTCTTTGTGCATATACACGGTTCTGTCACAATTTGACCTGTTCACTCGGTTCCACTAATTAATTCAGATTTCAGACTAGGTGTAATTATTTGAATGGAGATGTTACGTTACTACTATTATTTATAATCTGCAAACGTTTAGTTTTATAATAAGCTTATTATAGATATTGTCGATTAAAAAAACATATTGCTAAAAACAACAACAAAATAAAAAGAAAGAAGACAGCGTCAATTGTTAATCGACTATATCATTGTCTTCCCGAAGCATCCACCCGATTAGATTGAATAGTATTATTGAGAGATCTGAGGATCGTCCAAGGAAATCACCACAGTTTAATTATTTGATTATTTTTGTTGATCAGAATCAGAAGAACATGTGCTTCATTATATTTAAAACATTTAAAATGCAAGTAACCTACAGCTTAACAAAGAAACAAAATAACTAACCAAGAGACAGTCAATTCCATGAGCAACGAGGTGGAGTGGGGGGGGGGGATCCAATCTGTCATATGTGCGACAGAAAAGTTACGGCCATTCAATTAAGAAAATGTAACTAACCCACAGGTTAACATGATGTGTTGTACTTTACAGACCAAAATTATAAAAACATGTAAAATTGGTGAAAATTAAACAGAAAACTAGATTTTGACCCGCCCTCTAAGGGCGGGTATATTTTTTTTTTACATTCTTTTATAAATTTAATTTTTATATTTATGTTTTTATTTACGTTTTTTTCATTATATAATATCAATATACTAAAACATGAATATGACCTATTGATATATGTGTGGTCAAATTATTTTACGATAATTATTAAAACCTCTTATTATTATTTAAAAGAAATATTATACAAAGAAAAATATAAATATGATTAAAAACATAAATATAAAAATTAAATTTCTAAAATATGTAAAACAAAAAAATATACCAGCTCTTTTAAAGGCGAATCCGAATCTAGTCAATACTATTAAAATAGAAACATAACATATTGATATATGTATGGTAAAACTATTTTAATACAATGATTAAAACTTCCTATTAATTATTTAAGAGAAATGTTATACAATGAAAAACACAAATATGACTAAAACATATAAATATAAAAATTAAATTTCTAAAAGAATATAAAACTATTAAAAATATAAAAAGGCGGGTCCAAATGTAGAAATCTATTTAAAACCCGTTAAACTAAAATCTGTAGAATATCGGATCATGATAATAATTTTAATTTTAATTTTAGTTGTTTAGTTTTAGTTTTAATTTTATTTTTTAAAGAAACATAATTTTTATGTTTGTGTGTTTGTATAATCATATTCTGTATGATATGAATTTAATAGAATAGATAAGTTTTGTAAGTATGTACATGTATCATATGGTAAGGCTTCGTCTTTTTGTCAATATTCAGTCCAAATTATTTGTTTTTTTTATTTGAACATAAAAACAGGAATATAGGGAAGTTACGAACGGTTAACAATATTCAAAGCCCAAATTATCGTTTCATATGCCGAGGGAAGTTACTAACGGTTAACAATGCTCTAAAGGATCTTTTATTAATTGGTCATACAGGATAATTAATAGAATAGATTTTGACCCGCCCTTAAAAGGGCGGGTAAATTTTTTGTTTCACATTTTTTAAAAGTTTAATTTTTATATTTGTGTTTTTAATTATTTTTGTTTTTAATTTGCATAATATCTTTTTAAAATTATTTATAAGAGGCTTTAATAATTATAATCTTTGTATAATATCTTTTTAGCCAGTTACGTGATTAATGACCATGATTAAGAAATTAAAAAATATAATTATGCAGTAATGGGCGTTCACAAAAAATACGATATCAAATCATATTGAATCATACGCCATTTTGGGCCGTTACGTGATTAATAGCCAGTTATATGATTTGGCAGTTATATTAATACAAAAAAGTATATTAAAGATGTATTTAGTGGCAGTTATAAAAATTAAAAAGTGGACATAACTCCATATCAAATGGACATGTTGAAGAATTAATAGAATAGATTTGAAAGAAGAAAATTCAATAAAATTTGAACGTATTTATATGTGTTAATTTTTTGATGATATCAATATTTATATAAATATTCTATTATCAAACACAGTTCAATTTAAATTCCGTAATATTCATTTCTACATAAAGTTACGGATATTTGTTATGTTTTTTATTGCGTTGACAAATAAGTATTGTCAAGATCGCATAAACTTCCATGCCGCTTATACCATTAAGTACACGTGGCTTTCTATTTGTGGAACATGCAGCTCACGCGCTCTTACACACGCGTGAGAAGGATACATCCCACTGACGGTGAAAATGAAATGACGACAGTGACTCACTTACGGTCAAACAAATTCCCTGTCTGAATATATTTCGGTTTCTCTCGTCTGAAAATTAGCCAAAACGCAAACGTTTAACACGTCTCACGTTCCTCTAGCACGAGGTCCACGAGCAAACGCTCAAGTCTGCTTATTTATCACATCTCCCTCTCTCAATCCAAACACAAGAGAGAACAAAAATAAAATAAAAATGTTCGTAGCATCTCCGGTGAAAACAAACTTCTACGGCGCCGGCCTAGTGAGATCTCCGGCGTTTCCCGTACTTCCACGGCGGCAACAACACTTAGTTCCACTTTTCAGTCAAGTCCGGGCTGTGATAAGCAGGGAAGAAAAGTCTGTAGATCAAGAAGATGGAAAAAATACAAACGGGTCACTAGTACGTAGCTCCCCCGCGTTTCCATGGAAGAGATCTAAGTATACGGGAACAAAAACGGTCATTGCGGTTGTGAAGATCAGGAAGAAGATGAGAGAGAAGCTAACGGAGAGGGTTGAGCATCAACTAGAGCTTTTAATGAAAGCCATCGGTCAAGGGATGTTGATTCAGCTTGTTAGTGAAGAAATCGATCCTGGTTCGTTTTTTTTTCCTTGCTTCTTTTATTTCTTTTTACCAAATTTGTTTTCTTGATATTCGATTTGCCTTTTTGCATATAAATCAATTTATAACTTTTTGGGCCAGAGAACAAAAAGCCAACACATAGATTGAGTTACAGTTTACAGTTTGTTCGTTTCTTGCAGTACTTCTTGATTTTTCTGCCTTTTTGGATTTATCCTAGACTTAGCTTTAGAAAGTTAGATTGTTGCTAGCATTTCTTCTGGATCGTGCTTTTGGTGCTAAACTCAAGATGATGGCGCTATTAACTCGTGCATAGTTAATGATATTTGAATGGACTTATCATTAAAGGACACATCGGCTAATCACTTGCTAATATTCTTTCCCTACTTCGCTGTCATGGCCGTTCTGCCCGAACTAGTTGGTGGTGGTCAACTCTAATGATCACTAAATTGCAAAACCGAATCTTTCATCTTCCTGGCTAGATCTGAGATTTTTTATTGTATTATATTCTTAGATTTGCTTTGTGTGTTATTGTGCCTGCTCGTCTAAGTTATTAATCCGGTTTTTCCTTCTAGTATTCTGTGCATTTTAAGTTTTACGTTATGATAATCTATTACTCTCTCTTAAAGATAAATAAATGTTTTTAAAAGTTTATTCAGAAATAAATATTTTTATTAGTTAACAATAATAAATTAAAAATATTAAAAAATTATATTTCTTAAAATACTAAAAATTAGAAAATACAGAAAACAATATATTTATTGTTGAAATTTAACATATTTTAATAATTTTAGAAACACATAAACATACATCTTTTATAAGTAAAAACGGTATAATTTAATTAAGTTAAAAATATGTGGGTTTAATATATTAGACTATAACAAGTTAGTGATATTGTTAAATAATGTAAGAAAATAACAATTCATGACATTTCATGCCTTTCCCTTTCTGTGTTTATGGGTTCCATGAGTTAAAAAGGGATCTCAATAACGTCACACATAAACCAACACATGCTTCTTATCTATTCAACAAGTATTAAACTTACTTGAATGGTGACACAATGTTTGTTATTGTATATTACAGAAACTGGTTCAGGTCGAAGGAGTTCAGAAACTCCCGTGCTTGGACTCCCCAAGGCTCGGAACGATCCTAGATACCTAGAGTTCACAGCCAACTTCACTGTCCCCACTGATTTTGGTACAACAGGTGCCATTCTTGTCACCAATCTCCTTTCCTCGGAGATTTGCTTGTCCGAGATAATCGTCCATGACGGCAGTGACACCATTCTCTTCCCCGGAAACACTTGGATCCACTCTAGAAACGATAACCCTGAAGGCAGGATTATCTTCACAAGTCAAGTGAGAACACTTCTTCTTCTTCGCCTTACTATTTTTATACAGTTTTAATTATTTCTTTTTTGTTCTTACACTTATTCATCATCATGTTGCTTCACTAGACATGCTTACCTTCCGAGACTCCGCCCGGGATCAAAGAACTACGAGAGAAGGACTTGACCAGTGTCCGTGGTAACGGAGAAGGTGAGAGAAAGCCTCATGAGAGGGTCTATGATTACGATATCTACAACGATATAGGCGATCCACGTAAAAAAGAACGACTTAGGCCTGTTCTTGGTGTCCCAGAGAGGCCCTATCCAAGACGTTGTAGGTCTGGCCGGCCTCTCCTTTCAGACACACCGTTTGAGAGCAGAGGAAAAGACAAGGATGAGTTTTATGTTCCAAGAGACGAAGTCTTCGAAGATATCAAGAGAGACACGTTTAGAGCTGGGAGATTCAAGGCTCTCTTTCACAATCTCGTCCCAGCTATAGCAGCTGCATTGTCAAACCTAGACATTCCTTTCACATGCTTCTCGGATATAGACAGGTTATACAAATCTGATATTGTCTTGAGACACACCGAGCATAAAGACAAAAGCCTTGGCGGTTTCATTGATGGTATCCTCAACGTTGGTGAAACACTACTAAGATATGACACTCCTGCCGTTATAAAATGTAATAGTTTTAATTCTTGAAACTGTATCATCATTTTCTTGAAGTACGTATATATCATGTATTTTATTATGGTTTGGTTGTTCAGGGGACAGATTTGCGTGGCTGCGAGACAATGAGTTTGGTCGTCAAGCTCTTGCTGGTGTCAACCCTGTCAACATCGAGCTTCTCAAGGTATGTTTCATTTTACCATTTATTTTAGACTATTCTAGGAAAGTTTTTTAGACTTCTCAAGGAATGTGGATTTTACCATTTCTATGTCAAGAATATTGTTATGTAAGAGTTTTTGAAACTTCTTGTATGTATTGACAGGAGCTGCCAATTCGAAGCAAGCTTGACCCGGCTATATATGGATCTCCTGAATCTGCTCTCACAGAAGAACTGATTGCTCATGAAGTTTTACACTATGGAATGACTTTGGAACAGGTTTAGTGCTATTACAACAATTGTATTTTTATAGAATCCTCTCATCTATTTGATCCTAAGACTAAAAAGGTTTAGTGTATTTTTGGATGATAGGCGTTTGAGGAGAAGAGATTGTTTCTCCTGGATTACCATGACATGCTCCTGCCATTTGTAGACAAGATAAACTCCATCAAAGAGGATCCAAGAAAGACATATGCCTCCAGAACAATTTTCTTCTACTCAAAGGCAGGTGCCCTGAGGCCGTTAGCCATAGAGCTCTCCTTGCCTCCCACGCCAGAGAACGAGAACAAGTTTGTCTATGCTCACGGACATGACGCTACCACCCACTGGATTTGGAAGCTAGCCAAAGCTCATGTCTGCTCAAATGATGCTGGTGTTCACCAGCTAGTTAACCACTGGTAACTTAAGCTACTTGAACTTTTGTCTCATGTTTTAATTTGTAGTCTCCATTGATTTGTATTAATTTTTTTTTTTTTTTTTTGAAACTTTAAGGCTAAGGACTCACGCTTGCATGGAGCCTTACATCATTGCTACTAACAGGCAATTGAGTTCGATGCATCCGGTTTACAAGCTGCTTCATCCTCATATGCGCTACACGTTAGAAATCAATGCTCGTGCACGTAAAAGCTTAATCAATGGAGCAGGAATCATAGAGAGTTGCTTCACTCCTGGAAAATACGCAATGGAGTTAAGCTCTGCAGCATACAAGAGTATGTGGCGGTTTGACATGGAAGGACTTCCTGCTGATCTTGTCCGAAGGTTAATAAAAAAAAAACACAAACACTCTTTTGATTTGTCACATGTTTCTCTATCTCTAATGCGCATCTATACAGGGGAATGGCAGAGGAGGATTCTTCAGCGGAGTGTGGTGTGAAACTTGTGATCGAAGACTATCCTTATGCAGCAGATGGTCTTTTGATCTGGAAAGCCATCCAGAACCTAGTTGAATCATATGTGAAACACTTCTACCCTGATCCTAATGCCATAACATCTGATTTTGAGCTCCAAGCTTGGTGGGATGAGATCAAGAACAAAGGCCACTACGACAAGAAAGACGAGCCTTGGTGGCCTAAACTCAACACAACGCAAGACTTGTCCGAAATCCTAACCAACATGATATGGATCGCATCAGGACAGCACGCAGCACTTAACTTCGGGCAGTACCCGTTTGGAGGGTATGTCCCGAACCGTCCTACGCTGTTGAGGAGGCTTATACCACACGAAAACGATCCAGACTACGAAATGTTCATGAGAAACCCTCAATACAGCTTTCTGAGCTCTTTACCGACACAACTCCAAGCAACGAAAGTGATGGCAGTACAAGAGACGCTCTCTACGCATTCTGCTGACGAGGAGTACTTGATAGACCTGAAAGATAACCAGAGACGTTGGTTTCAAGATGAGGCAGTGGTTAAGTATTTTAGCAAGTTTACGGAGGAGCTTGAGGAGATAGAGAAGAAGATCAATGAGAGGAACAAAGATAAGAAACTGAAGAACAGAACAGGTGCTGGGATGCCTCCTTATGAACTACTTATACCTACTTCACCACATGGAGTCACTGGCCGTGGTATTCCCAACAGCATTTCCATCTAGATGTGATTTATCATGTCGTATGGGTTTTTGTTTGGTGGTAGAGTTTGTATCTGTAGTATGATCATATATGAGGATTGTTACTTCTTCTTTTTTCTTCTTCTTTTTTTCAATGTATCACGATAATAATTCAAGAAAGTTCAATAAACTCACACTTACTCCTACTTTGATCCTTTTTCGTACTAAGTAACTAGAGCTAGGTTGGTCTTGAGAACTATATAGCTCAAATCAATTTCTAAATTTCATTTGGAGAAAAAGTGACGTTCTAGCAGTGTACCTATGAGATCTTGTAGCTGGATTTTAGATATGGGCTTCAGGTTCCCTGTATACACACTGCATTTTTTTTTACTTTACCATATCTAAATTTTGATCTGCTCTTCAAAAAGGATGGATATTTTTATGTTGAAATTAAAAATTTCTGGACAGTTCAAATGCTTTTCATTACAACCAACAGATTTTGTAAATTTATATGTACAATGATTTTTTAAAAGTCTGACCCAACTAATTGTAATTTATAAACCCATAATATTAGGTGCACTAAATATACCAGTATCACTAAGATTTAAGATAGTTAATCTTTTTTTTCTGACAGCAATAAAAGTAACTATGATCTATACTCTTCTGACACAGAAAGCCAAAAGATAGTTAATCATTCAACATAAACAAGTAAACATAAGTTTATATATTTTACTTCTATAAGAAAAGAAAAGAACACAAACAATGAAAACATGACTTTTCTACACTCATTAAAAAACTTAAAGAACTCAATATAACCATTGTACTGGGTTTGAAAAAATGTCCTAAAACTATTAGACATTTTTGTGACATTTTTTGTACAATAAAAAATGAAGAAGTTAATAACTTAGTGATCAAATGACTGATTTGTTTTATGCTTTATAAATTGTTTTAACCGAATGAAAACCAAACTACAAAACAATATGATTGAAATGAATCAAACACAAATCAAACCGACCACACCGAATATAAATTAAACCAAACTAATTTTGATTGACTTCAATTAACATTTTCTTAGAACTCAAATAACCAAACTGAAGAGAAACCAAACTGAACCTGAATTTCAACAGCAGACCACGGTTACAAACAAAACGGATTGCAAAACACAATAAACATAGTTTTAGAGTGGGGCAAAACATCACTAACGTATTCACCATCTTTGACAAGGTACAAGATATATGGCATATGTTTTTTCTAAAGTTGTTCCTCTTCTGATGCAGCTTTACATAGCTTCTATACCAGTATCACTGACTAAGAAGAATCACTGTCTTCTTCATCACTCTCTGTTGTGAACACGATCAGAGGAATGAGGAAAAAGAACTTAATGCACAGAATAGAAAAGCAAAACCAAACTATGACTTACCATCCGTATCCTTGAGCATGTTCGAGAGATCACTAATTTGTTCCTCTTCTGTTGCTGCCTCACCTTCAACCTGTATGACATTATGCAGAAAAAAAAATCAAATGGACTTTATATATATATATATATATATATAAAACAGAGAGTATATATAGGTTTGGGTCTACAAATTCAGAATTTACCATGGACATTAATATGCAGTTGGTGTGAAACGCATCCTTACAGTGATCACATGTGTACTGATACTTATGATCAGGGAACTTGGTGTCTAATCCGCAAATAGAACAAATTTTCTTGGCATAAATTTTCTTGAGCTGAACAATATGCTGATGGCGTTGGTTCTTAACATAAGTTGGATACCCAATACATTCTACATGGGCGCACATGTTACAAATATTACAGCCGTAGTAGGAAGCACCACATGGTTTATTGCAAACAGTGCAAAGGCGGGACGACGACGAGTCATCGCTCTGAAAGTTGTAGAGACAGTGCTTGTGGGTCTTTATCGTTGTTGATAAACCCACTGCTTGGATGCATTTAAAATGGAAGCTGAGAGAGCAAGTGGAACAAAAGAAAACATACTTTGAAATATCAATATCCGGTTTGCAGGCAATGCATTTGGATCCAGGTTTCCGTCTGGTCATATATAAAGTGTGATCATAATGAAGTGGATGATTTTCCAGTGCCCGGTATCGCCTCCAAAGCTCAACACACCGAGAATGATAAACCTCTTCACAGTCGGGACATGACACTATGTTTCCATTACACAGCCTGTCATCACAAATAGTGCAAGCCACCATGTATGAACTTGAGACCATAACTTGAACCAAGTCATGTCCTCCTTTCAAACATGATTTTCCTTGTTCGTATCTAATGAACTTTTGCCCCCTTTGTAATTCTCCAAGACGCATTTCAACGCTTACCGCGCAGTGGGTACAGATGACGAAATCACACATGCGGCAGAATAGATTGAAAGAACTTATCTTCTCTTTGCAGGTGTTACATCTCATATTAATAGACCCTTCAGGATAACTTGGTAGAAGTGTCAAAGGATGATTCAAATGGAATCTATACCTCGATTGTTGTCTTAGCTTTACGCAGTTATCATGTGCCCTGAAATCACATGTCTCGCATTTCCATAATCTTCCATGTATAAACCTATAACATATCCAGCATCCTTTCTGAGACGCCGTAACATACCGAGAACTCAGCACGTGATTATGCGTAACATCAGTAACCTACAAAACATTTACCTAACTAGACAAATAAATTATTTGAGGCGTAAACAATGTTGGGAAAAGTATTATAAAATGTCATTATACGTACCACGAGTTTGTTTTCTAATTCCTTAGTGGTGTCACATTCATCATCGTGATCAACTGGTGGTTTTGTAATTAGTTTTTCACCATGAGAATACAGATATTTCAAGTACAACGGGGAAGGCACTTCCTGTGATTCATAAAATAGCTAATCATCTATCGTTACCATCCATCAACCACTGTAAAGAAAAAAAAAATATATTTATATTTATTTACCTCATGTAAAATGCACTCAATGTGACTAACAAAACCACATTCTAGGCAGCAATAGGCATGATGTCCTACGTGTACCATTGTCTCACAAACGCCACAATACTCCAATGAGTCATCATCGTCGGGGGAGAATATTTTACACACAAGTGGATGAATGTGATATGATTTCTTGAAAACGGACTCGGGTATTCCAAGACACTTAAAATGAGACCTCCAACCACATTCCACGCAATTATAAAAGTGGTCACCAACCTCGCCACGACCGTCCCTCATGCACACTCGACATCCTTTTCTAAATCTTAGTTCAGCATTATTAGCTAGATAAAACAATTTGTGGTGATGAGACTTGTTGACCAAACCTCGCAACAAGGAATCTGCACACCTCATGTGAAGATGAAAAATTACATTTGAGGCAACTAAGCGGGGCACCATCGATATGGACTCCGCACGCATCACATACTTTTCCATCACCACAAGTATGCGTGAAATCAAGGCGTGTGAGGGGGTGTGCCTGATGGACTGGATGTTGAATCTCTCGAGGAAGATCATCAAGGCATCGCTCGTGAACAAACAAGTAACATTGAAAGCAACCGTAAGATATAGCAGAAGGAGTAAGAGGAAGCTCACACAACAAGCAGGAGCCTCTAGCGTCTGGTCCTGGTTTACACCTCCTAAGCAAGTGGGCATGACTGTAGTGTAGCTTTTCTTCAGCGTACCAACTCGTCACGATGTTGTTCAGGATGGCACAACCAAGATCCAAGAAGATCTCGCAGTCTTTACACTTGTAATAAAGGGACTGGTCAGAAAACAAATCACCACACCCGGAGCAGAGATTGTATCTCTCGTTCCCATCTTTCTTGCCTAGACAAAACTCGAGAGGGTGGTCTGGATGAAAATCATGTGACACTTTGAGTGGTAGTTTCGAGCAAGCTCTACAGAGGTCGAAGTTACATAGATCACATGCGAATTCTATCGGTTCGTCCTTGAAGCAGATGTTGCAGATGCCGTCGGCTATGATCTCCGGCGAGGTCAGCACACATTCATGGGCGCCGTGCTTGAGCTTTACCATTGCAGAAACTGATTCAGATTGACTAATTTAGCTGTAGAGATTCTGAGAGCCCAGTAAAAATTTAAAAGCACTCACGTTCCTTCTTTCAAAGATCAGATCAAGAAGACTCTTTATTGTTTCTCTCTACAGTTTCAGTCTTACTTTACCATTCATATCTCTGCTTTTGAGAACAACACTGACTGGACTGCCACAAACTCTGGCAAACTTTTTCCTCTTTTTATTTGTTTTTGTTATCATTCTATATCTCTTTTTGTTTGATTTTAAAATCATATATATATATATATATATATATATCTATTACTATAAAGAAGGGACTTTTCTCTCTTTTGAGAATGTCCACGTCAGCTTATCTTTAATGACTATGGGACCCACGTTTTCTTTTCTGTTCGGTTTGCTCATTAATTTTACGCGTTTGGTTTGATGATTTAGGCGTCTATTTTGGTATATAGGCGTTGGTTCGATTTATTTTATATAGGGAAGTTTGGTTACTTAACAAAACTCTGCGTTTTGTATTTGACTAGCTTAGAGGTTTCATGGTTATTTGTTCGACCTCTCAACCTCGCCGTCTTCGTTAATCTTTCCCTGGAACACAATGTTTTTCCCTGTGAACTCTTAAGCTTCCATTCCATTCAACGTATTTCTCTTAATTTCGGCAATCAATGTTTTTCTCATTAAACCCAATAACGATGTCGACCTCTCAGTTTCCTTCACGTTAAACTATTAATTGGAGAGGGTTGTGAGTCAGATGAACCTTCACAATCACTCTCTGTTCAACTTCTTAATCAAGCGTAGAAATATTCTGGGATAATGTCTTCTTCCAATGCTATGACTGAGACTCTTTTCCTCACCGTGGAAGTCTAAATATCAACCGTTTCTTTAACCGACAGGTGAAATATTCATATGCTGCTCTATTTGGATTATTACTTATAATATAATATATTCATATGCTGAGCTTTACCATTGCAGAAACCGATTCAGATTGACTAATTTAGCTGTAGAGATTCTGAGAGCCCAGCAAAAATTTAAAAGCACTCACCTTCCTTCTTTCAAAGATCAGACAAGAAGACTCTTTATTGTTTCTCTCTACTGATTCAGTCTTACTTTAACATTCATATCTCTGCTTTTGAGAACGACACTGACTGGACTGCCACAAACTCCGGTAAACTTTTTCCTCTTTTTATTTGTTTTCGTTATCGTTCTCTTTTTGTTTGATTTTAAAATCAATACTATTAAAACATGAGCAATATTTATCGACTATGTTTTAGACTACAAAAAAGTTATAATAGTCCAACTAAAATAAATACATTAATTATTATCATATAATGTTTTTTAATCTAACAAGTATCTATTAATAACGAGATATTATTCGATATGCAACCGATTCCTACATACGTGCAAAAGAAAATCGGTTTGATTAAATATTTATATAAGAAATGTTTTATATTTTAAAAACATTTGAAAGTAATATTTAGGAGGGGGTATTGGATTATGTATTTGTAAAGAGTTATAAAAATTTATATTTTTTAAAGACTCTAGTGTTATTCAATCAGGACTTTTCAAAACTATGTTAAACTCTTGTGTTATTAGATTCAGAATTTTACAAAATTGATAAAAGTCTCGTGTTATTCATTTTTTTTTGAAAATACTGACTTTACCAATCCCTTAAAATCTGTGGTTATTAGTATATGAATTTTACAAGTTTTTCTTCATAAAATCTATTTATCAAAGTATTGCACATTGACCATGTATTGTCAAAGATTTTAATATTAAACTGAATTGTTATAATTTAATATTTATAATTCAACTTTTTCCAAATCTTTCGATGTGAATCGTTTTTCTCCCAAGTCCTATACTACCCTATAACACACATCACATCTCACGAAGCTTCTGTTCTCGTATAAACTTTAGCAACAATGTGTCCATTTTTACATGTTTCTCTCCCTCTCATAATTCATACCTCAAATTCTATCACGTTCTCCTTTTTTGATCAGTCACGTTCTTATATCTAGAAGATTTATAATTACCAAAATAACTTTATAGGGATCCAAAAATTTATTATCGATTTATGATGGTGAAACAACAACATCTTTTTCAGAAAAAAAAAGATGGTGAAACAACATAAAAAATCCCAGAACAACAGTTTTTTTTTTTCATTTCAGAACAAGAGTTTATAAAACAAAACGATACAATCTAATGTGATACTTGAAGATAAACTTTGAAAAAGTTATAATTATCTTCAATTAAAGAATCAGTAATAATCTACAAAACTCTTTAAAAAATATCTAAGAAATTTAAATATCACCAAAACTCTTTTTGAATTGTAAACCAATAACAGCCCCTTAACTTAATTTTTTTTTTATTATCATTCCACATACAGAATATATTAAAAACAAGTTTTTTAAACAATTTTAAACAAGTTAAGAGTTATGATATAAAATAAAAACATATCAAGACTTAAAATATATGTGTATTTAAATGTATAATGTGAATACTAAAGATCAAATTTATTCAAAATAAACCAAAGTAATATATAAATTGTAATAAATTATAACAAAATCAAATAATGTTAAATCACATCAACTAATTTTGTTAATATATTTATAATCTACATGATCATCTTATCTTTTTATTTTTGAAAAATAATTATTTGTAACTTTGAATTAGTTATATTTAACTTAATTAATATTAAATATACATCATGCCTAAAACTAAGGAGCTAACTAACTAATTTATTATTTTTAAACTAATGAATATAATTTAATTAATACGAAATTTAATAATAAATTAATTATATTTTAATTATTAATGTGATAAATAATGATATATATTTATTAATTTGTATATATACAGCTATATATTAATCCAAATGCAAAAAAAAACAATTTCTTCAAAACCCTCACTAAATATATAAGAATTTAATTCATATATTTAGAGTATTAAAATTAGATATATATATATATGTATTATTATTGATATTTTTACGAACATAGTTTTACGGGTCATTCAAACACATGCAATATATTTATCAAATATTAACTAATTCAACAAATATATTAACACAATTATATCATAAAACACTACATTAAAACATAAATTGATGCAAGAGAGTATGTGTCAATAGTTTAATTAGTTGTAAAATATAATTATATATATATAAGAAAATATAAATAAAAATTAATATATAATACAAATATAAGTTAAAATTAATGCGATTAATGAAATTAACTTTTAAATTTAACATAAGTCATAAACAAAACATCAAAAAAATCTAATAAAATGTGACTAACAAAAGTAAACTTACTAAATAAATGAAAATTATATTTACAAACATAAATCAATAAATTGTAATAGACGTATATAAATTGTTGATGCTCAAATATATTTCATTTTTAATATGCATCCTCTCAAATATTGATCCATTACGCTTACAACAAGATAAAAATTTAGTTTGACTAAAAATAGTATTAAAATTAGAACATTACTTTCATTATATATCCATTATTCATCTAAACATTCATGAATATATATTAGAATAATCTAACTATAATAATTTAAGTTAAACCGGATTGCATATTAGGTCATTTATTAGTTCAACCGATAACCAGATTGTGGGTATTAGCTGCAGGCCCGGAGTTGAACGAAAACATACGATGCGTACGTATTGGGCCTACTATTTTGTAAAAAAATTAGGGTCTATTTTTTAATCGTTATTACTTAAAAATATATCAATTTGACAATTTGTTATGTGTAAGTTGTGGGACATCACTAAAATACAAAGATAATTAAACCTTTTGTATTCTGTGTTATTAAATATGAGTGGATTGAAATGCAAAAAAGGGAAAAAATTATAACGACAACAAAAAAAATTAAATGGTTTAGCGATGTTATCGATTGAAAAGAATATGATCAAGTATCTTAATTACGAAAGTTTGATGGATGATTTTGCAGTTAAAAAATGCAAGAAGATCTATATTTAAAAACTGATAAGATTTTTTTTTTAGTTTTGAGTACATTGTAATTTTCTTATTATAAACTTGAGTTTTCTATCAGCATATTTTTTATATATTATATATGGGCCTCAGTTTTGTATATCGTATTGGACCATGAATATTTCAGGACCGGCACTGATTAGCTGTTATTATAGGTTTTATAGAAACTTTAAATATTTTTTTATTAAAAACTAAACCGGATTATATATGAGACCATAAAATTTGTCGATTTAACAGCGGGTCGGGACGGATTTTAAAATACTCAATATAATGTTTCATTTATAACATCCAAATATAGTTACAATAAAAAAATACAAATTTATATCAAATAAATTTAGATTGTTTCGAAAAATTATCCCGCGGTTTAAAACTGCGGGTCAAAATCTAGTTTTGATTAAAGCTTGCGATTCAATCTTTTTACATCTTTCACTATGTACTTTTATCTACTTACAAATAGTATTAGATTGGACCATTTCATTTATTTAGTTTTTATTATTTTGCATATAACAAACTTAGTTATTACTAAATATAAACAAAATCTTAGCATATTATTTAAATATTTTCAAAATAAGATCAAAAGATGTTATTGAGTGTCTTTTCTAATATTGCATTTTAACAATATCTTTTGATATCTCTTTTATTTAAAATATATATATATTGTTTCAATATATATATTAAATAATGAAAATTCGTAATTATTTTTAATTTTATTACATATGAATATTAATTCATTTGATTTATCGAATAAGAAATAACATTTCTATAATATTTCTATATACATAATTCATATTCATTATTAAGTTATTACAGTAAATAATATATGTAATATAACTTAATTTGTTTACTGACAGTTTTATAAGTTATAAATTAAAATAATTATGTATACATAATAACATATATTCATATGGTTTACAACAGATTTCAATTTATTAATATTAAAATAAGATATTTAAAATAATAAATAATTTTATATTTAATAAGATAAGATATTTAAAATAATAAGATATTAAAATAAGATATCTACCATTATATATCTCTTTTTGTTTGATTTTTATCTATTTATGATTAAAGCTTGCAATTCAATCTTATATCTTAACTATGAAGTAAATTTACATAATATTAAAAGTTGATATGCTTAATTGAAATTAATTGTCGTTAATTTTTTGATTTATTAGTAAAACAATGTTGCATGTTATGTGTGAAGAAAAAAACAAAAGCAATCAAAGACCTCCGGCACTAGGCTATTTACAATCCAAATAATCGACGTGGAAGTTATATACCCTCATAGCTATGAGGCTTGATTGAGAACTGTCAACGTGGAGATACACACTTGACTTT
>NC_079512.1:7270616-7297570 GCF_000801105.2 Raphanus sativus | reverse complement strand
ATTTTGTATGTCAAATAAAAATACAAAAATGGAAACTGAAGTTAATTATTTTCAAAAAAAATTAAACATAAAATATATACATATCCATACTATTACTTTATGTTTGAAAACATTTAAAATATTAACTTTAGTTTTTATATATTTATTTTCATAGCTAATATATTATCTTATAATAAAACTAATTCATTTACTAAACCGCGGTTCACCCACGGTTGATCCAATGATTCAGAGACCTGGTAAATCGTCTGATTCAGTATCCTGGTCGGGTGTCAAAACATTGGTTTATAGGATTTCTTTATATTTGATGTTGACGATAGAAAATAGAGCCTCTACGATTTCCTTTCTTTAATGAAATCGACGTAACCGCCATATAATCAATTAGAAATTCCACTCATCCCACTCTAATAATGTTTAGTAACTGATGACGATTCAAGTCCAAAAGACTAACATTTGGTCTATTGGTATTAGCACATAAACTCTATGGTATCTTCCCATGTTACACTATGCAAGGAAACCAATAACTTCCCTGATGCATGCTATCCGTGTTTACATTTTAAAAACCGTGAACATGATTAGTATACTCTTAAAACTTAACTAAACAAAAAAAGAATTATTACTTCCGATCTGAGAGAAATTTAAAAACGTTGCCTGGTTGCTAAAGTTATTTAAAATTGATGTAAACCACACACCACCCTCACCATTAATCATTTGCACCACACTAACCATTTATTGTGAAAACCATTACTAAATGCAACAAGTCAGCAAGCCCGAATATCACAAATAGTTAGAAATTGTCTTTATCATGATCGTTATAGATGCTAACATCTCATTTACTAATTAACAAATTGATTTTTTACTAGGAAAATTTGGTGAAATTGTTTCATTCCGGTTAAAATAGAAGTTGTCCATTAAATAGAGGAGTTTATGAACCATTTATAGTTTTTAGCTAAAAACATATTTAGATTCATATTAAGATTAGTTGATATTTTTAAATAAGGGTGGACAAACAAGAATTTCGTTATGAACACACACAAAATCTTCCATTATAACAAAACTAATATAGAAAATAATTTTATGTTTCTTATTTTAAGATACATCTTTTTGAAAGACCTTGAAACTAAAGTAACACATACAACTCGCACTCTATATTTTAAAAGTCAACATAGTAATTTTAAAAATATATATTAGATACTCACCAATTATTTTATCAAAAATTGACACTTCACCCATATTTTTTTTATAAAATTTGAACAGTATTACATCTTTCTATTATTTGAACTAAATATATTAGTAAAAGTTTTATAGTTCATATATAGTTATTTTAATAATTAATAATATAAATATGTTTTCTATATAAAACATCAACTTTGTTTATGACTATCGGCTTTTTATTCTATTTTTATTAAATCGATTAGTAACAACCACTTATCCTATTCTACTTTGAACTAAACAACTTCAAACAAAGTCACCACTATCAATAAATATCAGAAAATATTATTTTTAATATATTTTTATTTTCATATTTAACATATTTTATTTTTTAAGACCATATAATAATTTATATATTTATGTAAAAGTATAACATACGAACCCGGCGCGTAGCGCCGGAGTATACTAGTATACTATAAAACTATATACTGGTCAGTTTATGAGACTGAGTTCAGTTTTTCACATTCACAGGATGGAGCAGCTTTGTTGGTATGTGACTTCGTGGCAACAATGTGGGTGTGGCCCGCCTCCCCAGTTATCGTAAACAGGCCTCCAGGAACACCCGCCCTGTTGGGTCTCGTAGTACGGCCCAAAATGATATGCCTGAAACATCGGCATCAGTTGGGAAACCGGAGCTGGGGCCGGAACCAGAATCGGAACTGGATCCTGAGCCGGAGTTGGCGCTGGAACCTGTACCGGAACTGGAGCTGGGACCTTCTCGGGCTCTTTGGGCTTCTCAGAAGGTTGAGTCTGGGCTGGAGTAGGCTTGGGTGGTTCCAGGATCACGATGGACTTAATAGAACGGCCTCCTTTGTTGCAAAGTTTGTTCATAAGCTTCTCAGGATCGTAACAAACCACCTTGATGGTGATTGTGTTAGTCTTCTCATCGTACACTTCGTCTCTTATTTCTTGTTTTGTTTTTGCAAATCAACAAAAAGATCGTATTATTCACCTAGCTTTATGCCATTTACAACCGCAATAATTCAAAGGAGCAGAGAGAAACTAACGAGGGAACTTGCGGAGAGCTTTCTTGGCCTTTCTTTCGCATTTGGCACATGCTAGATCGACCGTCAACTTCATTATCGTAACCTGTTATTGTTCATCATATAATTTGATTACTATAGAATTAGTTTTAAGAAAAAGAGAAGTAATATGAAAATTCAGATCCGGAAAAAGAAATTAGTATATACCTTCTCCGTCATAGCTTGGGTGTCTCGAAGTCAAGAAGGAAAGTTTTATGTGCATATTATGTCTTGCAGGATCTACAATATCACTAATATAAAGGGGTACAAATAAAATGAAAAAAAGGAGAAAAAGAGAGAGATAAGTTTATTTCTTTCTGTTATAACGAAATATCTTTAATATATTTTGTATGGAAAATATATTTTCGAAGTTTCTGAAAGCATATTGTCTTTAACAAAGAAGCCGACATTCTTACACAACTGATAATTACGAAAATGGGCTCGCATGTTTCAAAGTACGACCACAGAGCGTGTCCTTGTAGTGGTCCGATTCCTCGATATGTATCCATATGTTTCTGTGGTGCTGAATTGCTGATGAAATACGCCGAGGTCGATGAAATGGATGTAAAAGGACTGTCTGGGTTTGATGTTTCCATAAAGATTCTATTAAAGTAAGAAGGATGAGTTGATAAAATCCAATTTCGAAACCTGAAATTTTTAAAATAAAAAGTGAAATGATATTGACAATGAGATCATTTTTGGATATTTCTTGCTTTTATTTTATTTTTAAAGGACTAAAGTTTATGATTTATGTTATGTTAGTCTTTTAATTTCTAACCGAATTGTTGCTGTGAAGTTTGTTTGCACTAACACGGCAACCCGAACTGGTTCAGTTAACTTCACTTTATTCTCTTCAACCTTTTCTCCATATATTTAAAATGAATATCATGAAAAAAAATTGACACAAAAAAATTATTCAGAAGAAAGTTAACGAGGTTAGACACTTGGAGAAATGAGAAAAGTCTGGAGAGAAAACAAAAACTGTGGTAGTCTAGTTGTTCCCACTTGAAAAAGAGTTGTCATGTGGGTTTAACTGTTTAAGACTATCTGATCAATTTTCTTCAAAACATGGACTAAAACTTATCTCAGCCACTCCCATTTTAGCCACTCAAATAGTGTGCTTAGATCCCTTTAAAACCGATAAATAAATAACTCAATAACTACATTCAGCCTGAAGATTAGTGGGTGTTAAAAATGGATCACATCCTCATTATAAAAATATATATTGCGTGAAAAATTCAACAAAAATGATACTTGAACAATAACAAGTCGTTGATTAGTGGGTGTTAAAAGTAGTTCACATCCTCATTATAAAAATATATATAGCGTGAAAAGATCAACCAAAATGATACTTGAACAATAACAAGTCGTTGATATGTATTGCCAAAAAAAACAGTTAATGTTAAAAGTAGGTGGTGCTAATAGAATTTAATCAGAATGGATAAATTTAATCACAAAGATGTTTCCCTGGGAATTGATATGTGTAGTCGTCCGTAATATTTTAGGTGTTCTTCTTTTGAGAGGAAACAGACAATGCTTTTGAAGCCGAAAGTTAAACCTTTTTTTTTTCATGCAACTGCAAACCCTTTGATGTGGAGGAGGATTAGAATGGAATGTGGATTATTGTGGAGGGTTACTTTAATAACTAATCGATTTAAATCGTGTCAAAAAGAAGACACAACTAATAACGGTTACTTGTGATTCACGACACACATCAATGGATCAATTTCTTTTTTTCTGACAAAAGTACAGAATTAGAATTTGTAACCATGAGTTTCTAGTTGGTCATAATATCACTACCCAATGCCATCTCCACAATCTCATCTTTCTGACTAAGAAACTTCCTCGCATCTTTCAAGTGTTTGTATTGTTCTTCGATACCACGTTTACATAACAAAGGAGCCCCAAAACCAATAATGTAAAGAGACAAGTTTCTTTTTGTTGGTTTTGTGTTGTTCACTGCAATTACATATTATAATTATTCAGATTATCTTTATGCTTAGGCTCCCTTATCTTCTTCCTGATTTAACTGCTTTCAAGGAAGTAGATGCAAGTATGATCCAACATTTGTAACGCAAGATGCTTTTGACTGTCCTGAATGGCTTGCTCTCCCCTTTCACGTCTTCAATCTCTAGCAGAAGAGGTATCCAGTGCCTTTGTACAGTCCTGTCCTATGTAAGCGAAAAAGATCTTCTAAATTGGAAAATGGACGCATACTGAAAGTATTAAGCTCGATGGTATGACTCATTTGTTTGTCATATGAAACTTTGGCAGTACGATTTAGCTGCTATTAGTGATGAATTCTTATGAGTTTGTGCACGAATACATGAAAAAGCCTGAGTTTGTTGTACTCGCAAGTGATTACGTGTTGTGTTCATGACCATTGCCATATGGTGAATCCAGTGGGTATTAAGTGGAGGCTTAGCATTATTTTGGAAGAATATACCTATTGACTCTTGGATGCCCAAAGTAGGGTAATACTATATATCTTCTATTTTATGCAAGGAGTTGGTAAAGGCTTAACCAGCAAATTACATTTAATGCTAGCCGAACTTGGTGTGTAAAGTTTCATTCAAAAACACAATAAGCTTTGTGTATAAGACTTTCAAATAACTGGATCTCTCTTTACGATTACAAAGGAAGAATTGGAAGTAGAGTTGTGTAATTAGAAGGTCCCCGAGGACAAAGAACTCTGCTGCCAAGGATTGTATTTGTTCCATTCTTGAATCTTGTAGACCAATATTGTATACAAGAGAACAAAACATTTCGTACCTTTCAGTGTCATCCTTGTGGTGGATCTTCTACGCATCTTGGCATCCTTACGATAAGTGCTTTCATTCTTTGGAAGAGTTCGTTCCACTCCGATTTCAAAAGTTCAAGCCTCAGCAAAAGCCTCAAGGATATCAGCGGCTCCAGGAGGGTTTAAACCGCCTAGGCGAAGCAAAAGTCGAGCAATATCCATCCTTTGATCCCTAATCGCATCTTCCAGTCTTGTTCTTACTCCGTCCAAACGAGAGAGACGAGAAGAGATTCGTGCGACGACGTTCTCGTTGGCCATTGATCGAAGAGTGATTTTCTTGATGAAGAGTTTTTGTGTTCGTTTTTGTTGTGGTGTGCATGGGATGAAGGTTTTAAAGACTAGCATATATAATGAGCGAGATTTCTTGTTTTTTTAATGAATAAAATAAAGTGGAGAAGTGGGGTATCGATCCCCATACCTCTCGCATGCTAAGCGAGCGCTCTACCATCTGAGCTACATCCCCTTTGATAAAAACTTAACTAAAAACGAATCAGATTTCTCATGAGTGTTAAAGTCCTTGTTAAATGTTACTTTGATTAATATAAATTCAAATCACAGAAAAATATTTAACAACAATACTAATTTTGTAATTTATATATCAATTAAATACCAATTATATAAATCTAACTTTATATTTTGACATTTTTGATGAATAACCATTTGAACGATAGACATTGTTTTATGTTGGTATTGTCGTTTTGTTGTCGCTTAAAGAAACGAAACGAAACGCTGACACTTTCCATCTTAAAGAAACAAAACGACAATACCAAAAAAAAAACTAACGCTGCGCCGTCTGTCTATTAAATTAAGTTCTCTATGCCGTTTTCCCTTTAAAAAACCAGCACACATGTAATACAAAACGGCACACATGTTTAAACTTTACTATTCTAAAAAAGCACTTTACCATTTCGCTCAAAAAAAATCTAGGGCTCAACTGAAAAGCCAATGGAGAAGCCGAAGAAGAAGAAGGAGATTCGATCAATGAGTGAGTTTCCAGATGAATTGCTGTTGAAGATGCTAAACCTTCTTCCTACGAAAGACGCCGTAGCCACGAGCGTCTTATCAAAACGGTGGAGATCACTCTGGAAAGAGATGAACGCGTTCAGGTACGACGGCGACACAGTAGGCAGAGTGTACTGGGGATTCGCACTGTTCATCACCAAGCTCTTAAACCTAGAGAGCTTGGATCTCAAGATCAGCCCCTACTCTACGAACAAATACATCAACTATCTGGTCAACATCGCGGTCGCTCGATCTCTACGAAAGCTCAGAGTCGAAATGGTTTGCGGCTCCTTTGAGTTCCCCAAAAGCTTGTTTATTCACTCGAACCTCGAGACGGTTATACTCGAGAAGGTGAGCTTGGAGGATCCTCCGCTCGATGCTCGCTTTGTTTGCCTCAAAAGTCTCCACCTTTTGTCGGTTAGATTCTCGAGCGACGAGTCTGTTGAAACGCTTTTGAGTAGATGTCCTGTTCTTGAAGATTTGGTTGTGGGGAGAAGCTCGTTTACTAATGTGATGGTGTTCACTATTGATGTGCCTACGTTGAGGAGTTTGTGTGTTGATAACTCTGTTGGAGAGTCTCGCCCTGAAGGTGTTCATGGGTTTGTGATTAGAACACCTTGTTTGAGATGGTTCAGTATTAAGGATCGGTTTAGTAATTATTTACGGTTTGAAGATATGCCTGAGCTGGTTAAGGCGAGTGTTAGTGTTGTTTGTGAGTCCCAACCTGAACTGTTTCTTGGATCTCTTGTCTGCACTCAATATCTTTCTCTGTGTTCTCAGCTTGGTTCGAAATTGCGCAATGCGAGATGAAGCGAGGAGGCTGGCGCTTAGCGCCTAGCGCCATGGCGCCACATTGCCAGCGCCTTAGGTACCTGCAACACAAAAGGTACTCTTCAAAACCATATCTATATATATTACGTAAACAAGAATGCTAAGCCAGAAACTATAAACACCAAATCCATAAATAAAACTCAAAGGTTCATATAGAAACACACCAATTGAAAATACCAGGGTTAGACATGAGCACCTATTACATATACAAACATCCAATGAGAAAAAGCTATTGAGTATATACAAGACATGACCATAAACTAACATACAAAAAGAAGCTAATATGACTTAAGGAGAAGAAGCTATGATATAAACAAAACATGATTACAATTCACAACTACAATGCAGAAAAACATGGAATAATAAGAAGCTATGAGCCTATGATATACAACAGACATGAATCTTAAACTTATATTACAGAAAAAGCTACTGATTTAGAAGAAGAAACTATGATTAGGTGAATTAGGGTTACACTAGTAGGGTGGGTTAGTGGGAAATCTACACGATTAGGTGAATTAGGGTTACCCTCCTCTACATGTCTACAACGTGGATCAATTACGTGAATTAATTCTTATTTTTTGGTACAGGTACAACAAAGCGGCGTTTTTACCGCTTTAGCAAAATAACAAAAGCGAGGAAAAGCGACGTAAAGCGAGGGTTTCATGTAACTCGCCTGGCAATGGGGTCCCTTGGCGATGAGGTTCTCGCCTTGTGGCGCTTAGCGCCATGGCGCCAAAAACGCTCGCTTTTTCGAACCAAGGTTCTCAGGTATACAAGAAAAAAAATTGTCTTTTTAATTTTTTGGTAAAATATCTAACTCTCTCTTCTCTGTGTTCTGCTTTGATTGCAGACTACGTATCCTCCTGACGGTACTTC
Source organism: Raphanus sativus (assembly GCF_000801105.2). Lineage (NCBI taxonomy): Eukaryota > Viridiplantae > Streptophyta > Magnoliopsida > Brassicales > Brassicaceae > Raphanus > Raphanus sativus. The sequence goes on along the minus strand of NC_079512.1, from coordinate 7,289,830 downwards.
CTTCCTCTCTCTTACACCTAGAGCTATGTTCATGCTCTTCGGACTGGTGGAATCTACTTACCCTTATACTCAATGATACACCGAGGCTTAGAGTTCTTAAGCTCAATTTGGTATGTGGTTTTCCTTTTTTTTTGTATTGTGTCTCCACTTTTATTGTATAAAAGTCACTAACAGAATGTATGTTATCTCTATCCTATAGTTTCAGGAACACTGTGTCCAGCACGACGGGATGGTTTCATGGAACAAACCAAGTTTTGTTCCTGAATGTTTATCATCTCATCTTGAGATCTTTGAGTGGAGACAATACAAGGGCACAGAGACAGAGAGAGAAGCTGCAAAGTACATTCTAGCCAATGGGAGTCATCTAAAGAAGGCAGCTTTTTACTCAGAATCGGCAGAGAAGCAGGGGATGTTGAAGGAGTTGGAATGTGTGGCCAGAGATTCTTGCACGTTTGTGTTTGAGTAAGCGCTTCAGCTGGTAATAACTTGGGAATGATGTGTGTAATATTAATTTAGAGAAGAACGATAACAAATGAACGTGGTAAATTACCTTTTGATGCGATGTAATATCTAACCTTCCTTTCCTTGCCTTCCTTGTAATATAATAACTTGGAATGATGTCTTATTTCTTCTTCTTCTTCTTCTATGGTTCTCTATCTTATTTATCAACAAAATGAAAAACATTACTTAAAGAATGATCACATTAATGGTAAAATGTTTTCTGCATGACCTTAATTAAGAGCCTGCGCCAGACTGGTTCAGTCTTGTAGGTGGTTCATCTTCCTTACACGGCAAGGGTGAGGATTTAATCAAGTCCTATTTATTTAGTATCATCATCACACAACAAACACTCTGCAGAATTTAGACCCTTCCTTGTTGGTCACAATCATCACACAACCAAAACACTTGTATTTGTCAGCCAGCCACTCATGTACTCCACCTCCAGTTCTTCAAAATTATTTAGTGTTGTCTTCTTCTTCCTTGTTCAGGTGCTTCATCAGAGTTTCAACCATTGAACTATACTTCATCACATATCTGTTGATATCACGACACTTTGGAAGCTCAACAGAAGACTTGTGAAGCACGTCTTTGATATTACCGCACAGAGTTTCAGTTTCTGCGACGCACATGTATGGAGCTTAAAACAGATTGGCGATTGACTCTTGAGGTTTGATGTGGTTTCTTGTTCATGGACCAGCATGTCGGTACACACATACGAGAGTAATCGTTTTTATGGTTTTGTGAAACTACTTAGCGAACCGGTGTTGGATTGAGAACCTGGTTTATATTAAGTTAAAATAGAATTAAATTAAGAGATAGAACACCAATTCGGACCCAGTATACATGGTAGAGACTCGGCATGAAGAGAGAGTCCCACCAGGGTTCGAGCAAGATATTGGTACAGACCCGAGAGAAGGAAAATAAGTTTCGCTTCTCCCTCTGGCGCGAGTGATTTCGCGGGAGGTTGATTACAGAGGAGAGTTCTGATCAAACTGTTGCCTCTGTTCCCAGATCTTCCCTGAAGTGAATGATCTGTGGTCGGGATTCGCTATCCTAGACAATCATGCTGTCTGAGTTTGGTAGCTGATATAAGGTAATCTTAATTACCTTTCTTTTTTCTATTGCTTTTTTATTTATTGATTTAAACATCTGATATGAAAAATCGATATAATTCAACCTAAAAATGCTGACATTACAAAATTAACCCAAATTTTTGTTTGTAATGATATTCTATATACTTTTTACAACATTTATTTCAAGAAGAAACTGTGACGACCTAGTTGAATTCTCGCAATATCCCTGTAAAGATCCGAAATATATATTACCAGATTCCGGTGAAGATCCTCTTATCTATGATGTTCTCGACGCTTCATCAAATCTCCGGCCCTTAAACACGTAGAAACCTCAAGAAGATATTGATTTTCCCCGTAATATATGTACTTTTATAAATATACAATAAAATAAAATATGGTATTCTTGTTTCTTTCTCGCCAAGTTACCTTAAAAGGTTTGTGGAACACTGATGATGGTATCAAAAGGTTTGTGGCTTGTGTGATTTTTTCATATTTTAAATAAGTTATCAGTTGATAATTAATGACTTGTTTGATTATTTACAGAGCTTACGTTTATGTCATTGGGGAAGACGATGTGGAGAAGGCGCTCGAACTTAGTGGACGTTCTGTGGGAGAATTCAACATTGTAGTTACCGAGGTTTTGCCACACCAACCGATCATGATTGACTTCTCTCCCGAAAGTAAGTTAATTTGGTTCTTGATTCTTTTTTTTTTAACACATTTGGTTCTTGATTCTATTTTAGGAACTTCAAACGCCGTTCATTCGTTCATTCATTAGTCTGTTTGTTTGTTTTAGGTAGCATGTCTCTCTTGGTTCGCTTGGCTGAGGAGCAGAGGAAGGAGAAAGAGACTACGGAGTAAGAGAGATGAGGAGAAGGAAGACATATGCTCTTTTGTGCTTTTAACTTGTGATGTAATGCAACCTTCTTTCTTTTCTTTTGTCTGGATGTTAAATGTTTTCTTGTGTTTCCATGTCTACAAATAAAACCGAATAATCATCGCAACTTTCGCTGTCCAACTTGTTCGCTGTCCAACTTGAAAATCATTGGAAAAAAACGAAATATAAATCTCATCATACCATTTATTCATTAGTCTACATCTTGCAAGGTATACTGTGTGCTGATTACTCTGCTATATCTTGTTACACCAATCGATGTTGAAATCTGTGATGTTTTGAGTCTGTTAGGAATTAGGAAGTTGCATGCAGCTAATAAATCTTGGACTGACCCTCTTTATTTTGTTTTTTTACTAAAAATGGTATTGGGGGATGTCCTATTTTGAATACCTGTCTTTTTGTTTATCAAAGTACCAATGAGTCTATAAACTGGTCAAGTATTCACTGAGGAAGTGTAAAAGTTATATTAAATAGGATCAATGTAGCCTGAACTCCCCCTGCTTTTAAGAAAAGGAAACAATCGTGCTATAGTGATGATTCATATTATCATCTGTCGCTTTGCACTAGGAGTTATGAATTTGTGATTGTATTTGCTTTAATTTTGAGTCCAATACAGTCTAAAACAGAGTATCTGCAAGTAATTTCAACATAATCAAGTTTTTGGTGTTGGAAAAGGTTAAGCAAACTGGAATAAGATCAGTTGTTCGTGTAAACAAATTCTGAGACTCTTGTCATAGTATCTCTCATGCGTTAGATTGGTTTGTCCTTTTTTTTTTTTGATGGTGAAATTGTGGATGTTTGCAGGTTCTGGACAGAGGAGAGAAGATAGAACTTCTGGCTGACAAAACGGAGAACCTTCAGTTTTAAGCGGATAGTTTCCAAAGACAAGGGAGGCATTTTCCTACATACATTTTTGTCGAGATTACGTCAGAATGTCTTAGCAAAATCCTGATCGATTTTCTTCTGACTAGATAGATTCAACAAAATGAGTTCGCTTATAGGACATCCACACGCTTGACATCTGTTCCTTTTATCATAGCAGACTCTCTTCTTACTGTGTTCTGGTTTTTTATCTCCTATGGATTTCTAACGGATTCTTTTGTGGAGAATAGCTTGTTTTCTCGTAGTATAGGTCATAGGACTGGATCAACGATCTGACTTACGCCTAATGCAATTCCTAACACAAATAAAAATATAATATTATTAATTTTTTTTTTTGTCACGGATAAAACTTCATTAAACTAAAAAGCAAAAGATTAAGCCTAAACCAGGCCCAACCAAAGTCGATTATAGAAGAGGCAAAAGAAGAGACGCTTTGGCTAATCCGTGTGGTACCCTGATTTGGTGGTGTACAAACCAGACGAGTGATTTCGCGGGAGGTTGATTACAGAGGAGAGTTCTGATCAAACTGTTGCCTCTGTTCCCAGATCTTCCCTGAAGTGAATGATCTGTGGTCGGGATTCGCTATCCTAGACAATCATGCTGTCTGAGTTTGGTAGCTGATATAAGGTAATCTTAATTACCTTTCTTTTTTTTTTGTCTTTTTTATTTATTAATTTAAACATGTGAAAAAGCAGGTTTGTTTCTTTTTGAGATTTATATATCTAATTATATGTTCTTGTCTCACGGTAATTGTTCAAAAATATCCTTTGCAACAGCATTAACACGATGGTGGTTGAGGGATACGACACCTCCCCTCCTAGGCAGGATGTGGAAGACGCTCTGAGAAAACACTTCGCGTCAGGTGGAATAAACTTAGTATATGTTTGTGTTCCCACCGACAGCTGTGGCAGTGGCGGAGGCAGAATTTTATTTTAGAGGGGTCAATGTGATAATCAATGTATTTTGCAAGGGTCAATAAGCTATATTCATCAGAGTTTTATTTGGAAATACATGTAAATTTTTTTTTTTGCAGAAATTGACATGGGTCAACTGACACCCATGATTACACACTGGCTCCGCCACTGAGCTGTGGTATCCTTGGCAAGTAAATTTATTTGAATGTTTGTTGTTCATGTCTTGTTTGATCATATTATCTCCTGCAATATTGGGTTGAGTGTTACCGGATATGACCCAACCCTTTGTCTGGATGATATCCAGTGCAAGCTGCGTAAACATTTCTCTCCACCCTGTCTCTCACGAGCTGCTGGTTGTTTGTCTTACAAGACAGATGATGGTATCAAAAGGTTTGTAGCTTGTGTGATTTTTTCGTATTTAAATAAGGTATCAGTTGATAATTAATGACTTGTTTGATTATTTACAGAGCTTTCTTTTATGTCATTTCATTGGGGAAGACGATGTGGAGAAGGCGCTCGAACTTAGTGGACGTTCTGTGGGAGGATTCAACATTGTAGTTACCGAGGTTTTGCCACACCAACCGATCATGATTGACTTCTCTCCCGAAAGTAAGTTAATTTGGTTCTTGATTCTTTTTTTTTTAACACATTTGGTTCTTGATTCTATTTTAGGAACTTCAAACGCCGTTCATTCGTTCATTCATTAGTCTGTTTGTTTGTTTTAGGTAGCATGTCTCTCTTGGTTCGCTTGGCTGAGGAGCAGAGGAAGGAGAAAGAGACTACGGAGTAAGAGAGATGAGGAGAAGGAAGACATATGCTCTTTTGTGCTTTTAACTTGTGATGTAATGCAACCTTCTTTCTTTTCTTTTGTCTGGATGTTAAATGTTTTCTTGTGTTTCCATGTCTACAAATAAAACCGAATAATCATCGCAACTTTCGCTGTCCAACTTGTTCGCTGTCCAACTTGAAAATCATTGGAAAAAAATGAAATATAAATCTCATCATACCATTTATTCATTAGTCTACATCTTGCAAGGTATACTGTGTGCTGATTACTCTGCTATATCTTGTTACACCAATCGATGTTGAAATCTGTGATGTTTTGAGTCTGTTAGGAATTAGGAAGTTGCATGCAGCTAATAAATCTTGGACTGACCCTCTTTATTTTGTTTTTTTACTAAAAATGGTATTGGGGGATGTCCTATTTTGAATACCTGTCTTTTTGTTTATCAAAGTACCAATGAGTCTATAAACTGGTCAAGTATTCACTGAGGAAGTGTAAAAGTTATATTAAATAGGATCAATGTAGCCTGAACTCCCCCTGCTTTTAAGAAAAGGAAACAATCGTGCTATAGTGATGATTCATATTATCATCTGTCGCTTTGCACTAGGAGTTATGAATTTGTGATTGTATTTGATTTAATTTTGAGTCCAATACAGTCTAAAACAGAGTATCTGCAAGTAATTTCAACATAATCAAGTTTTTGGTGTTGGAAAAGGTTAAGCAAACTGGAATAAGATCAGTTGTTCGTGTAAACAAATTCTGAGACTCTTGTCATAGTATCTCTCATGCGTTAGATTGGTTTGTCCTTTTTTTTTTTTGATGGTGAAATTGTGGATGTTTGCAGGTTCTGGACAGAGGAGAGAAGATAGAACTTCTGGCTGACAAAACGGAGAACCTTCAGTTTTAAGCGGATAGTTTCCAAAGACAAGGGAGGCATTTTCCTACATACATTTTTGTCGAGATTACGTCAGAATGTCTTAGCAAAATCCTGATCGATTTTCTTCTGACTAGATAGATTCAACAAAATGAGTTCGCTTATAGGACATCCACACGCTTGACATCTGTTCCTTTTATCATAGCAGACTCTCTTCTTACTGTGTTCTGGTTTTTTATCTCCTATGGATTTCTAACGGATTCTTTTGTGGAGAATAGCTTGTTTTCTCGTAGTATAGGTCATAGGACTGGATCAACGATCTGACTTACGCCTAATGCAATTCCTAACACAAATAAAAATATAATATTATTAATTTTTTTTTTTGTCACGGATAAAACTTCATTAAACTAAAAAGCAAAAGATTAAGTCTAAACCAGGCCCAACCAAAGTCGATTATAGAAGAGGCAAAAGAAGAGACGCTTTGGCTAATCCGTGTGGTACCCTGATTTGGTGGTGTACAAACCAGATGAGGTGGCTTTCCAAATATAAGAGTCCTCAGCCCCTTTAGTGCTAGGCTGGATCTTCAGAATCTGCGGCATAAAGACTGGTAAAATCTCTTCAACTCGCCTCTTATTCCATTTTAGGTCAGACGTCAATAGATCAGCCACCGTTAGATCCAGGAATTCTTCTCTAATAGGGCCCATAGGTTTTAGATTTTCCTCCGTTGATATCCAGGAGTCTTTCCACAGCTTAGTGTTCTGCCCATTGCCAATAGATTTCCCTAGGTTGTCCATCAATAGGTCTCTCTCATGTAGGATACTGCGCCATCCGTGAGATATACTTTGGGTTGTCTTAACCTCTAGGAAGCTTTTCTTGTGGCAGTATTTACCTAGGAGTACGCGGGCCAGTAGACACTGAGGGGCAGTGATAATACGCCACGCCACTTTAGCTAGTAGAGCTTGATTAAATCTCTGAATATCTCTAAGACCTAGGCCTCCCTGCGCTTTAGGTTTTGTCATCTTGTCCCAAGCAACCCAACTTATCTTCTTGTTTCCTTCTGAGTCATCCCACCAGAACCTTGTTAACACCGATTGAATTCTCTTGCAGAGGCTAACAGGGAGGAGGAAACATGACATCGAGTAAGTCAGGATTGCACTGAGGACAGCTTTGAGCATAATAAGCTTTCCTGCCCTCGACAGCTTCTTAGCAGACCAGCTTACTGCTCGTTGTCGGATCCTGTCCACAATAGAGGTAAATAAGTCCCTTTTTCTCCTTCCAAAATGCTCTGGGAGTCCCAAATACTTCCCCAAGCCTCCTTCTTTACTGATTCCTAAGATTGATTTCGTTTCAGCTCTTTTTTCAGGTGGCGTTTTGCATGAGAACGTAATAGAAGACTTTTCTTTGTTGATCATTTGTCCTGAAGCCTCTTCGTACATTTGGAGGATAGAGACGAGTGTGTTGCAGCTAGACTGGGATGCTTCACAGAAGAACATCGTATCATCTGCAAACAGCAGATGATTAATCCGCGGACTGCCACGAGCCACACGGATGCCTTGCAGACGTCCATCTCTCCCCGCTTTCTTGCATAAGCCCGAAAGGACTTCAATGCAAAGGATGAAAATATAGGGGGAGATGGGGTCTCCTTGCCTTATACCTCGGTAAGGTTTCACATCCCCATATGCAGCATCATTGATTAGGTAAGAGTATGATACGGTAGATATGCATTGCATAATCCAGTTAGTCCATATTGCATGAAAACCCAATCTCTCTAGGACGTTGGCAATGAAACTCCATTCGAGCCTGTCGTATGCCTTTGACATGTCTGTCTTCACGGCCATCGTGCAATGTTTTTCAGCTTTAGACATCTTTAGGAAGTGTAGCATCTCATGAGTAATTAAGACATTGTCCCCAATGGCCCTCCCAGGGATGAACGCCGACTGATTCTCTGAAATGATTAGTTCTAGGACCGCTTTTAGCCTGAAGGAGAGTAGTTTTGAAATAATCTTGTAGTAGATGTTGCATAGGGCAATCGGCCTATAGTCTTCTACTCGTTTAGCGCCTAGGTTCTTAGGGATGAGTCTGACATGAGTTCTGTTCAATGACGGTGCTAGGTATCTCGAAACAAAGAAGTGTTGAATCTCCTTAATCACTGCTGCTCCAATGACGTCTCAGTTGGACTGGAAAAAGCTGGCTGAAAAGCCATCAGGACCTGGGGCTTTCTCACCATTGATTGCAAAGGTTGCTTCTTTGATCTCTTTAGCTTCCGGGATTTTGATCAGTTCCTCATTCTGTACATTTGTAATGCAGGGCTCCAGGGCATCCAGGACTGTTTGTCTGCTGTCTGAGCAAGAAGATCGGAAGAGGTCTGTATAGAAGGAGGATATGACCTCCGCAATCTCCTCTTCTTCGTATACAGGGGTCCCTCGGTTATTTTCTAACACCGAGAGCTTATTCTTGGCTGACCTGGCTTTCGCTGAAGCGTGGAAGAAGCCCGTGTTTGAGTCTCCAAGAGCAAGCGTTGGCGGCTTCTTTGCATCCAAAAGGTTTCTTCTTTTTTGTACAGCAGTAGTAATTTCACATTAAGCTCTTGAATAAGTGCCTCCTCAGATACAGAATCTGCCATAGCTAGGTCTAGTAGCTCTCTTGTTTCCTCTAGGCTTCGTTGGCTGTTCTCATGAAATGCTTTTGCCCATTTGCAGATAGCATGACGGCATTGGGATAGTCTGTCTTCCACTGACAGGTAATGTGTATTCTCCCAAATCTCCTTTACAATATTTTTCACTTCCACATTCTCATTTAAGCGCCTATCAAATCTGAAGATCTTCTGACTCTTCTTTTTTGATGTGTCCAAAAAGGATAGTAGCGGTCTATGATCAGAGCCCTCAAACTTGAGGTATTGGCTCCGACAGGAGGGGAACATATCCATCCACGAACTATTGCAAATGGCTCTATCCAGCCTACACAAGACCAGGTGCGTATGTCTTTTCCCCCTCCAAGATAGGAAGCTTCCTGTGAACTTTATGTCAAAAAGATCATTCTGTTCTGTGATAAGAATGTTCTAAAGGCACAGAAAGTTCCTTCCGCTCTCGCCGGTCCTCCACACTTTTCACTATTGTCCACAATCTCATTGAAGTCCCCTGTTAGGAACCAGGGCTCTTCTGTCTCTAGGTGTAGTGTAAATAGAGAGTTCCAGACCTATAGGCGTTTAGAACTGTCTGGTTCCCCGTAGACGAATGTTGTGTGGAACGGTTTCCCTTTGTAGATAATTCTTGTATCAATGAAGTTGTTGGATGATGACTTGATCTCTACTTCTATATCTCTACTTCTATATCTTCTATATCTTAAATTTTAAAATTTAAGATCTTGCAGTATGGTACATGTTATAAACTTTTTTTTTTGTAACTTAGGCTTTCTTATAAAACAAAAGAAAAAGAAAAATATTTATAAGCCATAGGCTTTAAGTTACCGGGCCTAGCCCATAAAAAGAACGCTCATAGTAAAAGAACCTTAGAATCCATAATTGTTAGGAAATTTACCCTAGTCCATAACCTGAGAACCAAGAGTCGATACACTCTAGAACCAAAGTCACAACAGAAACCAAAGTTTGATGGAGAGGAGGAGATCGATGATGCGGATGAAGAATCATCGATCAGAAGAGTCTTTGGAGTTCGTATTGAATAATATACATATCTAAATATTGAATCTGCTTGACATCACAAAATAAAGTTTCAACTCTTATTTACAAATAAAAAAATCTAAGTATTTAAAAATATAATAAAAATGAAAATAACATTTATTATCGCATCTAAATTTTAAAATACTAATTTAAATCAAAAATAAAATTATACACATGGATCTAATAAGAATTTAGTAAACCAAGAACATAAATCTGTTTTTTTTTTCTTTTCCTTTTTGTTTTCTCAATTAAGAATGGAAAAGAGAAAAACTGAAAAACATATTCCGAATAGGATTTACAATGTGAATTCAACTCTATAAAAACAAACGCAATTATACCGATAGAGAGAGTAGAGTCGTGAATCTGTGATAAAGTTAGATCTTTCATTGATTGTGTTTAGGGTTTCTTCTTTGATTTTGATAATCTGGCTATTGTCAAAACAATGGATGATAAAGTTAAAAAGAGAGATTTAATTTGTGAACTTCCAGATGAGTTGCTGTTGAAGATACTGTCTTCGCTTCCTAGTAAAGATGCTGTAGCCACGGGTGTCTTGTCGAAACGGTGGCAATCTCTTTGGAAGGAGATGAAGACATTCAGATATGATGAGGAACTTCGATGTGGTAATGCTAGAATTGCTTCCAAGTTTACGCTATTTATAAGTAGAAGATCAAGAGTAGAGATCTTGCAGCTCAAGCTGACCCCATGTTATGAAAAAACAATCATCAAACGTTTGGTTAACAATGCAGTTGCTCGCTCTTTGAGAGAGCTGAGAATTGAGATGGTTTACGATTCATTCGAGTTGCCTGAAAGCTTGTTTTCCTGTCCACAACTTGAAACCCTAATACTCCAGAAACTAAGCCTCGTGGATGTTCCACCTAATGCTGATTTGTCCAGCCTCAAACATCTCCACCTTTTATCAGTTAGGTTTTCATACGACGAATCTGTGAAAACGCTTCTAAGCATATGTCCACGTCTTGAAGAATTGGTTGTGAGACGAAGCTCCTATACAAATGTGAAGATATTTGCCATCAATGTCCCTACGCTGAGGAGTTTGTATGTCGATAATTCGTCTGGGAAATCTAGGCCTAAAGGTGTTCACGGGTTTGTGATTAATGCACCTTGTTTGAGGCGTTTTAGCATTAGGGATAGCTTCAGCAACTATTTACGGTTTAGAAATATGCCAAAGCTGGTCAAGTCTACTGTCAACGTTGTTTGTGACATTATGATATGAACCTTTTTAAATATGATAGGTTAAGTTTTCTCTCAATCCTAATCTCTTTCAGGTATTAGAGTTATTTTTTGAAAATTATTTTCTTATTAACTGATTCAAACAAGTTTTACCTTCAAAAGTATACTATAAATGTACAGTGAACCACATTATTATGTCAAGATCGAATCCAAAAAGACGAAAGTTACATTACAAATCTAGAAGAAAAGAGTAGAGTTAAGACGTAAAAGAGCTTCGTTTGTTTACTAAAGCTAAACAAGAAAGTAAATAGCAAAAATGTAAAAACGATGTAAGCTAATGAATAAAGACGTTCTGTTACTAAAGCTAAACAAGAAAGTAACTTGCAAAAAGTAAAAACGATCTCAGGAAATCTCAACAACGAATATTGACAGAAAATGTATTCAGGACCGATATAGAACTTAAATCATTAGACTAGATTAACAAGTTTGCGAGGTTTCCGAAACTTCTAAGTTCTAACAATCAATTCCCGTAAGCTAAGATTAGCTCATATGTTTTAATTAGATTTTTTTTTATAAATCGAATTGTATAAGATGGTAGCTTTAATATTTGTCCTTTTTTGGTTGGTCATTGACGGACAATTACGAGTTCGGGAATGGTTACACTCTCCGTTTTGGTATGAATTGAGTTTTGTGTTGGTTCGCTGCAATTACATATACTGTACAATTCAGATTTTCTCTATGCTGAAGCTCCCTTATCTTCTGCCTGATTTAACTCCTTTAAAAGAATTAGATGCAATTAGATCCAACATTTGTAAGGCAAGATGCTTTTGACTATCCTGAATGGCTTGCTCCCCTTTCACGTCTTCAATCTCTAGCAAAAGAGGTATCCAGTGCCTTTGTACAGTCATGTTCTTTGTAAGCCAAAAAAAAAGATAAATTGGAAAACGAGCGCATACTGAAAGTAAGCTTGATGGAATGGCTCATTTGTTTGTCATATGAAACTTTGGCAGTACGATTTAGCTGTTACTAATGAAGAATTCTTATGAGTTAGTGCACGAATACATGAAAAACCCTGAGTGGTGGAGCTCGCAAGTTACGTGTTGGGTTTATGACAATTGTCATATAGTGAATCCAGTGGGTCTTAAGTGGAGGCTTAGCATTATTTTGGAAGAATACCTATTGACTGTTGGATGCCCCAAGTAGGTTAATAATCTTTATCTTCTATTTCATGCAAGGAGTTGGTAAATGCTTAACCAGCAAAGTACATTAAATGCTAGTTCTAACTTTGTGTATAAAGTTCCATTAAAAAAATAAAAGTAAACTTTGTACATAAAGCAGCAATCATGAAGACTTTCAAATAAGTGGATATCTCTTTATGATTACAAGAAAGAAGTGGAAGTACAAATTAAGAACTCTGCTGCCAAGGATTGTATTTGTTTCATTCATGCACCTACAAGAAGGATGAAACTGCATGTGTTAGTTAATTTACGAGCTTTGATCAGAAACCAAGAAAGCTTTTCAACTCCAGTTATAAAAGAATTTAGATGAGCCCTTCATGTCATCAGCACCTTGACCTCTCACATGTGATAACTAAAGAAATACAATATAGCTTGTTAAATTTTCATGCGTACCTGAGAAACTTTGTCTCCGATGATCTAAAATCATCTTTCTCAGTAAGACATGAAAGATCTTCCGCGTAATATATGTAATTTTGATGAATATTTAATAAATAAATATGGACTTCTTGTTTCTTCCTCGCCAAGTAACCTAACGATCATCAAGAACTCACCTTGAGGCGTCTTTTCTTGAATCTTTTAGACCAAAAGATTATTTAGAAGAGAAGAAAATATATTGGTACTTACCTTTCATCCTTGTGGTGGATCTTCTGCTGCGTATCTTGGCATCCTCACGATAAGTGCTATCATTCTTTGGAAGAGTTTGTTCCACTCCGATTCCAAAAGTTGAAGCCTCGTGAAAGCCTCTACGATTCTTGCTTGATCAGCGGCTCCAGGAGGGTTTAAACCGCCTACGCGAAACAAAAGCATGACAATATCCGTCCTTTGATCCCTAATCGCATCTTCCAGTCTTGTTCTTGCTCCGTCCAAACGAGAGAGACGAGAAGAGATACTTGGGACGTTCTCGTTGGCCATGGCGAAGAGTGATTTTTTTGATCAAGAGTTTTTGTGTTCGTGTGTAGTGTTGTGGTGTGCATGTGATGAACGTTTAAAGACTAGCATATATTTCTCATGTGTTAAAGTCCTTGTTAAATGTCACTTAATTAATATAAATTCAAATCACAGAAAAATATAGGGAAATTTGGACACATGACTATAGTACGATTTAAATTCAGGCGGTAACTATATTGAGCGGGATGCTACGATATTATACATATTATAGCACGTGATGACAAAAATACCCTTACCTGCGCGTGGAAACCGATCTTTATTCTGGAGAAACCGAAAAGTCCCACTTTTATAGTTACTGTTGAACTCGAAAGAGAGAAGGTTACGGCGGCGAAAGGGTGAAGAAAATCTAGGGATTTTCTTCTGAAATCGGACGACGGCATAAACAGATAAAGGAGGTTATCGGAGAAACGGCGGCGTTGCACCCGATATTGACGGTTTCTGTGGTTCGACGGCGACGACAGTGAGCGAAGAGAAGAGTCGGTGAAAGGTAAAAATCTTGATTCTGTACAATTGATATCAAATGCAAAGGGTGACGGATGGTTGATTCTATAAACGGATGGTTTATCAGATTAAGTGGTGACGCAATTCGACGGTTGCATAGAGGAGTCCGCCGGCGAGGGGAATCAACGAGTAAGAAAGGTATGTACTCGATTTGGTTGCAAATCTTCAATAACAAACTTTCGCCCTATCACTAAACTATACTACTGATGACTGTCGTATAGTATACATTTGCTTCGTGTGGAGTTTCAGTGTTCTTACAACTATACTACGAGTGTACACAGCCTAGTTTTGTATCTTGTTGGATGAGGGAGATGAGTAAGTAATTATAGTTTGATAGGAACATAAACTGATTTTTTGGTAATTGTAAACCACAGATTCTTGTAGTATAGTATACCTTTGATTTGTGTGGATTTTATTGTTCCTACAACTATACTACGAGTGTACATAGTCTAGTTTTCTATCTTGTTTGATGCGGGAGATGAGTAAATAATAGACTGCATAATTTGGTAGGATGCAGGGGAAACCCAACTATTTAGTGATATAGTTTGATAGGACCATAAACCAATTTTTACGTAATTCTAAACTACATATGCCTGTACTATAGTATGCCTTTGATTTTTGTGGAGTTTCAGTGTTCGTACAACAGGGACAGCGCTTTTGTTTAGGCTTTATATCTAGGGCTTATATCTATATACTATATGACCATATGATAGTAGTATTCGGTTATCATTTGTTGCAGTTTCATTGTTAAGTGATTTTATGTTCTTTTCCATCAGACTAGGCTCGTTTTATGTAGAGAGCAACATAGGATAGTAGTTGTTGCCGAAAGTGTTCAATAGACAATACTATTGATGCAAGTAGTTTAGTATACTTCTGTTTTATTTGCTTAAAATACCTCTTTCCTATCTGTTAAACTATAGTTTAGTATACTATTGATGCAAGTAGTTTAGTATACTTCTGTTTTATTTGCTCTAAAAACCGATGTCCCTGTCTGTTAAACTATAATTACTCGTAGTATAGTACGATAATGGTTTGTTGTTTTGTTGAGCTTTCGAATAATGAATACTGCATTGTCTATTAATGTGCAGGATGGAAGAGCTAGGGTTGCCAGAGCAGTTGTATCAGACAGGGTACGAACCAACTGGGCGTAAACGGATTAATAATTACTTCAATTTGAGGTGGATTGAGGTTATCAAAGAATCACTAACCGTTGCGCAGCAGGAGATGTTAGCAGAATCCCAATTCCGCCTGATAATGCAGATGGGGTCCCATACATTTTCAGTTATGTTTGCACACCAGTTGTTGGCGCGCCAGTTGGTTACCCGGAAGAAGTACGAACTATGGTGGCGTTTTGCGGGGAAACCAATAAGGTATGGTATTGGAGACTTTGCTTTAGCAACGGGTCTTAACTGCGGGATCCCTCCATCAACTGGTGATGGTAGTCAGGCTGCAGTAAGAGGGAAAAAAAAGGGAAAATCAAAGGGCAAGCAAGTCGTTCCCGAGGGAGGGGTGTGGATGTCGTTGTTTGGGAAGGAGGATAAGATTACTCCGGAGTGGATTGTCCAGCGGTTGGCACAGAAAGACAAATGCAAAGATGAAGAAACGAAACTACGTTTGTCACTTCTGTTGCTAGTGGAAGGGATTTTGTGTCCAACCAGTGGGTGTACGCAGATAAGACCTGAAGTTGTGGAGATGCTTGCGGATTTACAGAAGTTCCTCGACTATCCATGGGGCCGCGAGTCGTTTGTTTTAACGGTCTCAAGTGCGAAGCCAAGATCGGCTTCACAATATGCGCAAGACACAGTGGCAATTCAAGGATTTGCACATGCTATTGTCCTTGTTACCATATGTTGTTGTCCCCAGATTATAGTTGATTCAAGGGCAGCTGAAGAATTGTTGGACGACTCCCTACCAGTCGAGGACATAGTTGATGGTGTGTGTGCGCGGAGTGTCAGGATAAATGTTGTGACGGTCCAAACTATGGAGACTATTGGCATGGTATGTTCCATGTTTACATATTTCTTGCCTCGTATTATAGTTTGCTTCTGATTGATTGGATTTGAATTCTTACCTCTGCTAGTACACTATGATATAGATGGAAGTAGTTTAGTCTGTTGCCTATAGGTTTTGATTGCAAACGTTTTTGCCTACGTGCGTTATACTATAACTGCATGTAGTATAGTATGATTTTGATATATTGTGTTTTGTGTTATGACCAGGCTAATGTGAGGTCACTCCTATGCGAAGGTTCTGACATTCCCCCATTTCCTGATGAAGTCGACGATTTCGAAGTGGGGAACCTTCTTGCATTGATTCGGGAGAACTTCCCTTTCGAGCTTAATACATGGCGGGGTGGTGTAAAGGCTACAGATGCACGTCAGGGTAGAGGAGTTGGTGGCCCATCAGGCATCGAGGGCGAGGATGGAGTTGCGGATGAACGGTATGATCCAACCCAAAACTTAAACAACCCCCAGAGAGACGGTCGTGATGTCGATCGTATAGCACGTGCTGCAGCGGATGCGGTTGTGGCACAAGCGATGCCAATGTTTGAGGGTTACGCGGTTAATATCAAAAGTCACGTGCTGCGAGAAATATCGTTGTTTAAGGAAACCATCGGCGGGGAAATGAAACTTGTCAACCGTGAGCTAGTTGAATTTCGTAAGCTTCTGATTCCACAATCAGCGGGAGGAACAACAATGTATCAGGAAACACGTAGAGCATCACCTAGAAGCAGTAAGTGGCCGCAAGGTTGATTTGGTTTTTGCATTGTTGGATACATATGTTGCAATGGTTAACAACTTATATAATGTTGTAGGAGACGCCGATGGTGAAACGAGTAACCTGCCTAATTTCAGCGACGAATTGCGGGAGGATGCGACTGCAGGATGTGGAAACCAAGGCATTGTCAACGATGATGGAACACCCACAGAAACAGAAGCTGGCCAACAAGGTATGAACCCTGGAAACTGTTGTTGTACTTAATGTATATGAGGCTTACCGGCTTATACTGGAATAGATGTGATCGCAGGTAACGGTGGCGACGGCGCGTCGGGTAAGGAGAAGGCAATTGATGTACTTTCTGATTGTCTGCATCCGGATGATGCAGTGAACATGGTTTTGGATTCCTTAAGAGTTGAAGAGGACGTTGAAGCAGAGGGCATTTCACGCGAAGAGGTAACTAACTATCCGATGTCATACTATAGAACCAATAGTATGGAAAAAATGGTGCTCACCTGACTGGTTTGTTGTTCATATGAGATACTCACTTAAATATCCACGCCTCCTATTATTTGTAGGTCTCCCCAGTTAGAAGTGCGGAAACGGAAGTTGCCCCCTCCGCAGACATTTCAACATATCCGTTGCCTGAAGTAAGTTTATTTTGTACCACACACATATTTAATATGTTCATATATTATTCTATGTAGAAAAATAGAAATATATATGGCATTGCAACTGATTCATATACTTATTTATAAGGAGGTTACCCCTACTAAAGTGGCCCCATCCCCAAACATTCCAACAGAAGCGATGCAGCAAGTAAGTTTATTTGGTGCCATACCACTTTTCAAATATGTTAATATACTATGCTATGTTGTGAAACAGAATAGTAGCGTATTCATTTTCGCACAGCAACTTATTCATAGATATATTTATCAGGATGTTACCCCTATTGAACCTGTTACGGACGTATGTGACCAGGAAGCTAATCCCACGGAGGTCGATATTGTTTCTCTTAATGTAAGTGATATCATGCATCATTTCGTGTGAAAGTTTGTGTACAGTTATGTCTATTCTACATACCAATCTAGTATAGTTTCGTAACCGTATGTTCAAAAATTTCCTATAACGCCACCTTCGTAGCAGGAACAACATCGTGAGTCGGCTTGTGTGGATGCGACAGGAGAAACACCTCAGACGCCAACGGCCGCTTGTTTGGGATCCTCATCTTCGCAACTTGATCAGGTGTGTTATGCTGAACAAAACTTACATTGAAGATATATCGTAAGCTGTTTTGTAAACAAAAGTATATGTACAGGGGAACATTGGTGCAGACGAAGGGGGTGAACAACCTCAGCAACTAGAGGTAACCAACCATGAGAAGCGTGTTAGTAAACGCCTAAGAATTACTACAGTCAGATATACTCCGGAAGAGGACGCGGCAAAGAAAGCAAAGGGGAACCAAAAAAAGAAGAAAAAGGTGGCCCCCCGTGGGAAAGGGCGTAAAACGAAGGAGGAAAACGTTGTTGAAACGGGGAATGTTCCAGTTGAAGATAACAACCCACCTCCGTTTCTCACTACCGCAGGCCCTATTGGACCTCTTATTGGTGGCTTTTCCCCTGTTCCCGGGCTAAATGGATTCCGACTAGCAGCGTTTACAACCCACATTCTTTTGCAAAGGTATATCAAAAGCCCTATAATTAACTTGCGTTTTATTTTTGATTATAATAAAAATGTTCGAAACAGGGATTACACATTGGGGAACGGTCTTGTTGTTCCCAATACGGTCTTTCGAGATTTCTTTCAATCTTCGAGTCCGCAGACAGTTCAGGTAACACGAGATTTTTTATTTTTTCACTGACTATACTATCCTAATGTGTATTCTAAACTGCAGGCAGCTGACATGGTAGTTAGTTTTATTCGGAAAAGGGTTCGTGATGCGGGAGTAACCACCTATGATTTTCTGCCTGCCTCTTTCCTGATTTCGCTCCGTCTTGAATATGGACAGTTCAGTCTTGTGAACGATATTGCAAAGTTCAGCTTCTCGAGTTGTTTTGGCAAAGACGGCATGCCTGCAATGCGGTGGGAAAGTAGTGTTACCGTTCTATACTGTCCTTTTCAGTTAGACGGCCGCCATTGGGTTGGGGTCGTTATCGATATAGAACAGTGGTCGGTCACCATTTTAGACTGCAATAGTGTGGTTGTCCCAGTTGAGAGAATGGGAGAAAATCTCCAACCCCTTATCCAGCTCTTCCCCTATCTGTTACCGCTATATGGCTGTGCCCCTAAGATGGAAGGGGGAATTGTTGCACCGCTTTCTGTTATGCGCGTAGAACCCCCGATGTTGGCAGAACCCACAGGTAATTTTCCATACTATGTTAATATTTGGAATAGTATATATGTTACACATATGTAATGTCATACTCGGTGTTTTAATGAATTTCAGGTTTATCATGTGTTGCTAGTCTTCTACTTCTCGAACTACATGCAACAGGTTCCATGCATCAGGCTTCCAGTTTGAATGTTGATGTACTCTCGGTGGCGGCGAAGTCTTATGCAGTTGCTGCATTGGAAGCATTTTACCCCAACGTCATTCCGTGATAGGAATTTCTATGTTGTTGTATTTTTCTTGCATCAGGATGTTGTTTTTCTTATGCAATTCTCAGAACAAACTTCCTTACTCTTCTCGGCCACACTTGTGTTTCAAAAATGTTTCGGGTTTGAATCTTTAAAATCTAACTTATCTCATTTGACTTGTTTGGAAATATTTTTCTGTTTGCCTGCTTTACTTTCAGAGAAATTTTTAGTTTATATCTACTGAAAGCCCTCATGATTCTTTATACTTACTATTTGATCAGTTACATTGTTTAGCGAATTTCATATATACAAACTTTGTGTGTGTTTCGAATATTCTATACCATAACATGTATAACATAGTTTGGGTTTAGGATTAGTATTTGGGTTTAGTGATTATATGTATGTTTGGAATCATCTATGTTATACTATTATTGCGGCTTAGTAT